>NW_024718697.1:492500-647793 GCF_018991925.1 Homarus americanus
AAATTCCTTTGTTGCTGTAAACTGTGTATTGTAAACTTTTGCTTCTTTAAGGAAACACTGTGAACTAAAGAGGTGAAAGAGAGTAAAGTATACTTCAATAAACTGTTTCTTACTATATCTTCTCTTGGGATATTATTTGTAAAAGTAAAGTGATGGTATACAAGATTATTATTATTATTATTATTAGTAGTAGTAGTAGTAGTAGTAGTTGTTGTAGTAGTAGTAGTAGTAGTAGTAGTAGTAGTATTACAGTAATATTGAAACTCTACAATTGTATTATTAGTAGATACATTACAGGCCTATAACACTATACCTACACCTATAGGCCTCCCGACACGGTTCACAGACCTGAAAGTATGAAATTTCTAGCAGAGTTGAAAGAGAGACGAGGAGGACATTGACTTCTGAATCTCTACAGTAGCGCCAAATTAGGGAAAGTTGGGTGGTGGTGGTGGTGTTGTCAAGCCGAGGGTGACTGTAGAGCGTTGGGGGAGGGGGGGGGAGGGGGGGGAGGAGGAGTAGTGAGGAGAGCAGGAGGGGGAGTAGGAGCAAGAGGGGAAGAGGAACAAGAGGAGGAGGAGCATGGGGAGAAGGTAAGGAAAAAAGGAGAACAAGGTCGTGTGCAGGGTGGAAATGAGAGAGAGAGAGAGAGAGAGAGAGAGAGAGAGAGAGAGAGAGAGAGAGAGAGAGAGAGAGAGAGTGAGTGGAAAGTGGGAGGTGAGTGTGTGGGGGAAAACGAAGGAGGAGGAGAGAAAAGTAAAGATGAAGGACTGTGTTGGAAAAAGTGACAAACCTTCTAGTAATGGAAGTTACTACGAGGAGAAATAGAATATACAAAACCAAACTGACTTATTCTAAATGTCTTATTAACGGCGCAAGTAACAGTAGAAGTGAGACATTAAAGACATAAACAGTGGGAACAGAAAAAAGGTTAAGGATTATAACTTAAGATTGCTGTCACCTACAACTTAGGAGGACCAGCAGCAGGGAGAGTATAGCTGTAAGACTGTTGACAGCTATACTAGTAACATTAACAACAGGGTAACAGTAGTCATAGTAGAAAAAACAGTAGTAACAACAGGGGAGTAATAAGATGGTAAAGACAACAGTAGCAGTAACAGTAAAAGCAGTCAAAACAGTATCAACGGCAGGGAATAACAGAGGCTGCACTCTATACACTCGACACCAATCACTACCATTAAAAAAAAAATAATAATATCTCCATCACGAGCAATTAAGAGCGTGTCAGGTGTTCCTTTCTACTAATTAATGACGTGTTTATGGAGACTTTTACATTCTCTCACATAAAGAAAGTTGTTCACGCCTTTCTACCTGTACCCTGAGCGTCCCTTGACACTAATGGAACTACAGTACAAGATTATTGCGTCGCTGCCATGACACACATATCTCCTGCGTCCACCAGAGTGCGTCTACTATATATAAACAGATCAGTTATGAATGTTTACACAGTAGTTCCCCCTCCCCCCCCCTCCCTCCCCCCTTTCTCCGTCCCTTCCCACACCACTGACTGTCAAAATACAGAATACATGAAATATTTAATAATTGAGACATTATTTTTTTTCCTATATTTCATGAAGTTTTTCGAATTGGTGCGAACTGTTCTTTACCGTCTGTTCGTAAATAAAAGTTAGGCTATCATCCATGAGTCGAGCCAGTACAACAATGTATATATATACGGCTTATGTGTATGTATGTATGTATGTATGTATGTATGTATGTATGTATGTATGTATATATGTATGTAAACACTCCTGTACTCGAAAATATATACAATTCTTCATATATGATTGTTTATTTATTTTATCGTGTGTATCACTTGTATATACGTACATGAATGACTGGTTTAAAAACGCCCGGCAGTACACATAGAAGCGTGGGAGTTTATATACGAATAAATACGGCTATGAATATGTATGTATGTATGTATGTATGTATGTATGTATGTATGTACAGCTGTTTAGTGTGGTAGACGTGGCTTTGCTTTTAGTTCGGAAAAGAAGTTATGATTTATGCCGAATTTGATTACACGTCTAAATAATATGCATTTTTTTTTTTACGCAGTTACCCGTAAAAACGAGAATTAAACATGAGGGTTTTACCTGGTCATGACCTTTAAATCAGAGTGGATTACCTGTGTGTTTTTGTTCACGTTGATATAAAACATTACTGACCAACACTAGTGGTGAATATGATCGAACAGAACCTAAGTTATCCCAGTGACTCCTGTCTTAATCTGTCCAAATCACCTATTCAATTCACCTGTCCAAATCACCTGTCCAAACCAAATTTAACTTAAACATCACTATTTTTTTTCTATTACACAATGATGAATTGTATTCGTCCTTTGTAAGTGTAATTGTTTAAGTAGTGGAGCGTTGTGGTGTGGCGGTCAGTGTACTTATCACACACACACACACAAGTCCAGAGTCAGTGGTAATCACACCGGCGGACAGGTTGTTTAACGTGATAATAAGGTATCATTGTCGACGTAATCGATACCTGTGCTTATATAAACTTGAGATATAACATAAGAGTAAAATTACCACACGACCACACTATCACAGGTCACACAAAACCTAACTGCGCATTGGTGACACATGGAACACTTCTTAACGTGTCGACCTTCTCAAAAAAGACCAGACAAGCAGGAGGTAGATTAGGATGCAGTGGTCTCCAAAGCCACTAGCCCTTCCCTACTGAGGACTTAGAGACCGAGGAACCATTAAATAGAGTTAGCCGAAGTTTCTACCTTTGTGTGTTGATTATATTTATCGGTCTAGGAAGCACCGACCTCAAGAGTTAGTGCTATATCTCACGACTGTCAACGCTCTGACTCATATAACGGAGATGTAACAGTAATTAACGCAAGCAAACAGGAAGAAACGGAGGAATAAAGCGAATATAGAAGAGTTTAAAAAAGCGAACAATCAACGGATGAATAATAGATAACGGGATATAACGCTCTTAGAGAAACGGTTGAAATCCAACAGGTGTTCATATATAATAACAGACCGATATAGATAACGGATACTTAGCTTGTGATTAGATATTGCAACCAAATCAATCAACGGATATGTAATTTATGATAAAACAGCAGACTAACAGTATAACGCAGCAAAATATAACGGAAACAGGAACACGGGGAAGAGTTACAACACAAACAGTAACACGGGGAAGAGTTACAACACAAACAATAACACGGGGAAGAGTTACAACACCAACAGTAACACGGGGAAGAGTTACAACACCAACAGTAACACGGGGAAGAGTTACAACACAAACAGTAACACGGGGAAGAGTTACAACACCAACAGTAACACGGGGAAGAGTTACAACACAAACAGTAACACGGGGAAGAGTTACAACACCAACAGTAACACGGGGAAGAGTTACAACACAAACAATAACACGGGGAAGAGTTACAACACAAACAGTAACACGGGGAAGAGTTACAACACAAACAGTAACACGGGGAAGAGTTACAACACCATAACGTAAAGAAGTAAAGGGTTACCACATCGCCTGACGGAGGTATACGGGGTGACGACCACGATAATACCTGGATAATTACCCCGAGCCAACAAGACTATCATCATTCTTATGCTTTCTAGTTTACTTTATTCACCTCGATCACGGCAAGAATGAAAGACGAAATTATTAGTTGAGTTTGTGGTGGCTGCTGCTTGATAGCTGTCTGTCTGTCTGTCTGTCTGTCTGTCTGTCTGTCTGTTTATCTTTTTACTTGCGTGAGCTAATACACCCATATATTAACCTTACATTGACCTCCCACTACACCCACATATTAACCTTACATTGACCTCCCACTGCACCTACATATTAACCTTACATTGACCTCCCACTACACTCACATATTAACCTTACATTGACCTCCCACTACACTCACATATTAACCTTACATTGACCTCCCACTACACCCACATATTAACCTTACATTGACCTCCCACTACACTCACATATTAACCTTACATTGACCTCCCACTACACTCACATATTAACCTTACATTGACTTTTCACTACTGACGCAACAGCTAACCAGAAAAAAGGTGAATCTCGCTTAAGATTCGTAATATTTTGTTGCTCCTTTGACACTATATTATTTCGGGTCTGGACTATCTTATGGTTCGCCGTGGTGCATCTTGTAGCCTGACCACGGGGGGACTGGAACAGCCTGGAACACCGGCAACTAGTTCTCCAAAGTTAGCTGTTCCAGAGTTGACGTTCCCGGCTTCCAGGACTACTGCCGATGCTGATGCTTTCTCTGCTTTCTCTGCTGCTGCTGTTCTGCTGCTGCTGCTACTGCTGCTGTCGGGATGGACGAGAAACCTCCATTAAAAGTTTCTGCCAAGTTGTGAGTGCATGAGAGGCGGTAATGTATATTCCAGGAGACAGTCTGGATGTGCTGACCGCAGTTGTTGGAAGGTTCACCCCAGGAACTCAGCTTGGAGAAGTTGTTTAGAGGTGGTGTGAGAGGTTTCCAGTATGTCTGTCTGTCTGTCTGTCTGTCTGTCTGTCTGTCTGTCTCTCCACAAGACTCCTCGGCTGTATGGTTATGTCTTTTGTCTCTCTTTATAATCTCTTCTTCATATGGCTTCTGACCCAACTCTCTTAGTAACGGAGACTACATTGCTCTAGGCCACCAGAATCCCAAACGTTACAAGCTGGTACGTACTGTTATGTACCTGATAAAGTAGCATCTCTATAAATGGTATAATGGTTGTTGTTTTATATAAGAGACAAAAACATGTTGAGTTCATTGCTAGAAATATAGTATTTATTGTGGTTCATGTTTAGGAAATCTTAAGTGTGTGTGTGTGTGTGTGTGTGTGTGTGTGTGTGTGTGTGTGTGTGTGTGTGTGTGTGTGTGTGTTCAAGATATTAATACAACACAACCATCGTAGTGTGTGAGACGTCCTGTTGATGCGTCTCCAGCACTGTGTAATGTATACTTGCATTATATACCCATCTGTGGTCGTCAGGTCTACCAAACAATGATGTTACGGGAGAAAATCACTCCCTAGGTGATACGTGAATGTTTTATAGTGAGAACGATGGAAAACATTCAATTGATGATATTAAACCCTATTTATATTTAACATGATAGAAGGTGTCTCGGAGATATTTAGCTTTGAGGTAATATTAATGTGTTAATATCTAGCATGTTACAGAGTATTCAGGAAATTATATCATTCCCTGCATGTAGCAAGGATGATAGAGAGTATCCTGGCGATTATATTAGCATCTCTTCACAGCCAACATGATAATTAGCCCGTGCACAGCTAGCATGATAGAGCTATACAGACATACACTTACAGTACGTGTGTAACTACGTCAAATTCTATCACATGAATTAGCTTTTATGGTGAAGTGTTTACCCTGTCCGTGATTCTCTTTGTGTACGTCCTTGATTCTCTTGTTATGTTGTCCTTGATCCACATGTTGCCTATCCCGTTGAGTCTTTGGGTTTCCATCTTCGATCTCAGGGTAGGGAAGGGAGGCTGATAACAGGTGGTGGGAAGGGTAAGGCAGGTAGATAACAGGTGGTGGGAAGGGTAAGGACAGGTAGATAACAGATGTAGGACAGGTAGATAACAGGTGGTGGGAAGGGTAAGGACAGGTAGATAACAGATGTAGGACAGGTAGATAACAGGTGGTGGGAAGGGTAAGGACAGGTAGATAACAGATGTAGGACAGTTAGATAACAGGTGGTGAGCTGGGTAAGGAAAGCAGATAACAGGTGTGAAGGGTAAGGCAGGTAGATAACAGGTGGGAAGGTATGGTAGAGATAACAGGTGGTGGGAAGGGTAAGGCAGGTAGATAACAGGTGGTGGGAAGGGTAAGGAAGTAGATAACAGGTGGTGGGAAGTGTGTGCAGGTAGATACAGGTGGTGGGAAGGGTAAGGCAGGTAGATAACAACAGATGTAGGACAGGTAGATAACAGGTGGTGGGGAAGGGTAAGGTGGTGTAGATAACAGATGGGACAGGTAGATAACAGATGGTGGAAGGGTAAGGCAGGTAGATAAATAGATGTAGGATGGTAGATAACAGGTGTAAAGGGTAAGGCAGGTAGATAACAGATGGGACAGGTAAGATAACAGGTGGTGGGAAGGGTAAGGCAGGTAGGATAACAGGTGGTGGGAAGGGCAAGGCAGGTAGATAACAGATGGGACAGGTAGATAACAGGTGGTGGGAAGGGTAAGGCAGGTAGATACAGGTGGGAAGGGAAAGGCAGGTAGATGTAACAGATGTAGGACAGGTAGATAACAGGTGGTGGGAAGGGTAAGGCAGGTAGATAACAGATGTAGGACAGGTAGATAACAGGTGGTGGGAAGGGTAAGGCAGGTAGATAACAGGTGGTGGGAAGGGTAAGGCAGGTAGATAACAGATATAGGACAGGTAGATAACAGGTGGTGGGAAGGGTAAGGCAGGTAGATAACAGATGTAGGACAGGTAGATAACAGGTGGTGGGAAGGGTAAGGACAGGTAGATAACAGGTGGTGAGCTGGGTAAGGAAAGCAGATAACAGGGGGTAACCAGCAGAGTAAGGGGTAACGATGGGTAACCTGATTCTCTCTGTTATGTAGAAAGGCAACACACCGCTTAGATAATAATCACTGACTCATCACTATCACTGCTCCCACTTAATTTACCAGTGATTCACCCCCTTCTCTCCCTCTACCCCCCTTCCCACCCCCTCTTTCTCACATCTATTCTCCCCTCTCTCTTTCCTTACTCTCCATCCCTCTCAATCCCTCTCATATACCTCACATTTACACACCCACTCTCCCCTCTCTCTTTACTTTGACTTGTCCAAATTTAATCTAACATAACATAACATAACATAACAAGCTAACCTAAAATTCCTGACCTAATTTTAACTCATCCAAGCCAAACTTAACCTGTCCTAACCAGAATTAACCCTAACCTAACCTAATTTATTAGTTTTTAAGGAAACATACCATTGTGGGTCATCAGCGTACACTCATTGTATAGTTGGCAGTGATGATACAAGAATTTATTTTTTTTTGTAATAATGATAATACGATGATAATGAATTCGAAATTGTGATTAGAGAAACTTATTGTGTTTTTTGATGATGTGTGAATAATAATGAATATTGTTAAGGAATAGTATTATACATTGTAAGTTATTCCAGTCATCTCCGAACAGGGTCAGGATGTATCGTATGTTCTCTGTGTGTGGATTATGTGCTACGTCCCAAGTGACTGGAGAAAAAATCCAGGTTGAATTTCAAAACAATGTCGACGTCATTTCGGTCGTCTTTTTTCTTACTGTGTTATGTTTTAGTTAAGTAAGTCAGACAACTGTATGTTCGGGGTTTAAGTTGAGTTAAAACAATATTACTTAACCCAATGTGTAAGTGTATAGAAGCGTGACACTGAGAGTCGTGTTAGTTATGGTAGTATAGTTAGTAACGTGTGTGTGTGTGTGTGTCTATTGAATTTAGTAATGGTAGTGCTGTTAGTAACGTAGGTGTTTTTTTTTTCTCAACAGGTGTGCAGAGATGCTTCCCCCGGCCCTTCATGGATAACCTGCGTCCACTACAGTTCCGTAAGTGTTCTTCCTCACTCTTTTAACATGCTCGCTTATATATACAGTATATATATACCTCTACACACACTAAACCCACAATCATATAAGTGAAAGTCATAAGCACAAGAAGCACACATCTGTAACCTAAGTCACACCTGCCTAAATATATACACAAAGATACATATACACGCAGTTAGTGATACAGGTAGGATAACCCTTACAGTTCACAGAGGACACGTGTACTGTCTCCATATACCTGTACCAGGCCAGGTATGCCTCAGTTCTGTGGCTGGTACTCGCGGGTCAACCAGGTTAATTAAAACTGGGTGTATACCAACCACACTTAATGTATCCAACTACGGAGTACACCTTAATCCACAAGTGTCTAGGTAATAGGATTGGTGGGTGGGGGTGTGGGTGTGGGTGGGGGTGGGAGTGGGGGTGGGGGTGGGGGTGTATTCATGCTCTCTTATACCTGTGTATGGGGTGACGTCAGACCCACATAGCAGACGCCCTGGGTTGTTGACTCGTAAGTGTTACGTTGTTGTGTTTGCCAGGGTTAGCCTCGGTGAAGTAGGTCGTGTTGTCGGGGTGTATTGTGCTGTGTGACTATCTTAGTGCACAATACAACGGGAAAAACATGCCTTATAAAGTTATACAGACTTCAACTAATATTACTGGCTGGAGACAAAACTTAGATCATTTAAATAATAAATTCTATGCTCGTAGATAAAACATATTAATAGCTTTACTGCCTAATTAGTCCTCAGTTAACACAACACTGATAATTTAAGTAGTAAGAATCTCTACTAATAAAATAAGTTTATACACTCTCTTACTAACTCCTAAATGTTCCTCCCACATACATGTAACTTAACTAATTTTACCATCTACAAATATTTCAGTCTTAGATAAAAGACTTATTCACTAACAACAAATTCACCACCTATATAAAGTTATCTAAGTCACTTTACCTGTCTTGATTAGTTCCTCTGTTCCCTCAGGTCCATCAGGTGGTTAATTAGCTTATACACTATACACTTATAATGTATTTAACCCTATTGTATTTGTGTATTTTATTATATTGTGTAAGCGTTCAGGGGTGAAGATGAATGCCTGGTACAGACTATTATGATAACTCAAGTATCTCGCGTTTGTTACTCTGTCCGTCAGCTTTTCAATCACTTTACCGATCTGTGAAAGGTGTTTTAGTATCCCTGGGAAGGTTTTCGGGAGATGGGTGTCTCTGAGGCCGCTACTGAAGTTAGGGGGAAGATGAGGTGGATATCGCTGATGACGTTCCTGAAGGTGGGGAGGGGAGATAGATGTACCTGAGGCCGTTCCTGAAGGTAGGGGGTAGGGGACGGGAGGTAGGTTCCCTGATGACGTTCCTGAAGGTGGGGAGGGGGTGGAGATAGATGTACCTGAGGCCGTTCCTGAAGGTGGGGGGAGGGGACGGGAGTTAGGTGTCCCTCAGGCCGCTCTTGAAGGTGTGGGAAGGAAGGGGCGGGAGGTAGCTGTCCTTGTGGCCGCTCCTGGAGGTTGGGGAAGGGAGAGGAGCTGCCCACTACCTATAGAACTGGCCTGGTTCGCCATTTGCGAGGTACATGACTGATTCGTCGGACCCTCCAGAACTATATATCAAGTGGCAGGCATTTGTTGCAGGTGGAGATCACCCCAGGGTGGTCTAGCTGCACTCTCTCAGGTGGTGAACCTCCCTACCACCTGACCGTGAATCATCTGTCACAGTTGGGAATTATCCCGTCTGCCCCAGCTGCACCATCTGTTACAGAGGTGCCTGCCTTCGTCTGACCCGGAACAATCTGTCCCAGGTGGTGTTTGTCCGTGACTCAGCTGGTATTACTGTGCAGTACACTGAAGCATTATATTAGAGAGCTATGTAATTATGCTCAATAGACTAGGTGGGTATTATTGAGAGAGTAGTGTAATATGCTAGAGCTGTTTAAACTTTCTGAAAGCTAATTAAACATTCGTAGACACATTTAAACATTCCAAGAGGGTTGTATAAATACCCAATGAGAGCTATTTAAACATTCTAAGAAAGTTACGTGAACATTTGAAAATAGTTATTTAAGAATTCTAATACTAGTTATGTAAACATTTCAATTGAGCTATGCAAGCACTGGGAGCTATATTAACACTAATCGAGGTATATAAACATACTGAGAGTTATAAAAACATTTTAAGACCTCTTTAAACATTCTAAGAGCGCTATAATAATGATCTAAAAGAGCTATATAATCTTTCTAAGAGCTAAATAAACAAGTTTTAAGCGCGATTATAAACACACCGAGAGAGCCACGTAAACTTTCTGAGAGAATTATTTAAGCATTTGAGTGAAGCGCAGCAGGAAGCTATTGAGAGAGGAGGTAAGATATATAATTATAACCAGCACGTAGATGAGTGGTGATCTGAACAGGTGTTGGAATTAAGGCTATCACTGCTTAATAACTCTTACCCCCCCCCCCCTCCCCACCTCGAGGTAATTAGAGTAAGAGACGTTTTCTTCTTTCTTTTTTTCTTTTAGTTTTCTTGACGATGGATTAGTCAAGGAAAAAAATCCTGTCAGTTCTACGTTATATTTATGAACTCTGAGACTTATGAACCTGTGAATCCGAATCCGAGACATCACACAGTCTATTGGAAAGGGGGTGGATGATTGTATTATCTTAATGTGACCTTGATGTATTCGGCGAGTCATTATGAAGTGATTCGGGTTCATGTTATGTTATCTAAGTTATCCTGAGTCAATTTGGATCATTCTGGGTCATGCAGTTATGGTTCGTCACGTGAGTCATACATAGAGAGCTATACTGAGTCATCACACCTCTCTCATCAGGCTACAGTATAGGGATTTAATGCGCATTTGTTCCTTCTCAGTTATTCCGTTGAGATTCTTTTTTTTTTTTGTAAATTAACATTGATTATTTGATATACTGTATATATAACTATTGTTTCTACATGATGAGTCTTAAGGTAAAACTACGTCTTATATATGTATTTATTAAACGTCGAATTCAGAAAGAACTTGTAGAAACATACTGTATGTTAGGGAGTGAAGACCTGAGGACCATTAAAATATTTATACGTTGGACCTAGACCAGGTTTAACAAGTGTCCTGGTGACCTGTGTGACACGTGTCCTGGTGACCTGTGATACGTGTCCTGGTGACCTGTGTGACACGTGTCCTGGTGACCTGTGTGACACGTGTCCTGGTGACCTGTGTGACACGTGTCCTGGTGACCTGTGACACGTGTCATGGTGACCCGTATGACACTCTTGTTACTTCTCATTGTCATCTGTATATTATGGTCAAATGTGCATACTGACCACCGCTACATGGTGACCACCACCGCTACATGGTGACTACCACCGCTACATGGTGACTACCACCGCTACATGGTGACTTCCACCGCTACATGGTAACCACCACCGCTACATGGTGACTACCACCGTTACATGGTGACCACCACCGCTACATGGTGACCACCACCGCTACATGGTGACCACCACCGCTACATGGTGACTACCACCGTTACATGGTGACCACCACCGCTACATGGTGACTACCACCGCTACATGGTGAACCACCACCGCTACATGGTGACTACCACCGCTACATGGTGACCACCACCGCTACATGGTGACCACCACCGTTACATGGTGACTACCACCGCACATGGTGACCACCACCGCCATGGTGCCAACCGCTACATGGTGACCACCACCGCTACAGGACTACCACCGCTACATGGTGAACCACCACATGTGACCACCACCGCTACATGGTGACCACCACCGTTACATGGTGACCACCACCGCTACATGGTGACTACCACCGCTACATGGTGACTACCACCGCTACATGGTGACTACCACCGCTACATGGTGAACCACCACCGCTACATGGTGACCACCACCGCTACATGGTGACTACCACCGTTACATGGTGACTACCACCGCTACATGGTGACTACCACCGTTACATGGTGACCACCACCGCTACATGGTGACTACCACCGCTACATGGTGACTGCCACCGTTACATGGTGACTACCACCGTTACATGGTGACTACCACCGCTACATGGTGACCACCACCGCTACATGGTGACCACCACCGCTACATGGTGACCACCACCGTTACATGGTGACCACCACCGTTACATGGTGACTACCACCGCCACATGGTTACCACCGCTACATGGTGAACCACCACCGCTACATGGTGACTACCACCGCTACATGGTGACCACCACCGTTACATGGTGACCACCACCGCTACATGGTGACTACCACCGCTACATGGTGACTACCACCGTTACATGGTGACTACCACCGCTACTGGTGACACCACGCCATGGTGACCACCACCGCTACATGGTGACTACCACCGTTACATGGTGACTACCACCGCTACATGGTGACTACCACCGCTACATGGTGACTACCACCGTTACATGGTGACCACCACCGTACATGGTAAACACCAACCCCATGGTGACCACCACCGCTACATGGTGACTACCACCGTTACATGGTGACCACCACCGTTACATGGTGACCACCACCGCTACATGGTGACTACCACCGCTACATGGTGACTACCGCTACATGGTGACTACCACCGCTACATGGTGACCACCACCGTTACATGGTGACTACCACCACAGACATGTGACACCACCGTACGGTGACACCACCCACATGGTGACCACCACCCAGTGACACCACCGCAATGGTGAACCACCCATTGACACCACCGCCACATGGTGACTACCACCGTTACGGGACCACCGCTACATGGTGACTACCACCGCTACATGGTGACTACCACCCATGTGACACCCCATGGTGACTACCACCGCTACATGGTGACTACCACCGTACCGACTACCACCGCTACATGGTGACCACCACCGTTACATGGTGACCACCACCGTTACATGGTGACCACCACCTACATGACCACCGTTACATGGTGACCACCACCGCTACATGGTGACTACCACGACATGGTGACTACCACCGTTACATGGTGACCCACCGCTACATGGTGACTACCACCGCTACATGGTGACTACCACCGTTACATGGTGACTACCACCGCTACATGGTGACTACCACCGCTACATGGTGACCACCACCGTTACATGGTGACTACCACCGCTATGGTGACTACCACCGTTACATGGTGACTACCACCCGCTACATGGTACCACCACCGCTACATGGTGACTACCACCGCTACATGGTGACCCACCGTTACATGGTGACTCCACCGCTACATGGTGACTACCACCGTACATGGTGACCACCCTACATGGTGACCACCACCGCTACATGGTGACTACCACCGCTGTACTACCACCGCTACATGGTGACCACCACCGTTACATGGTGACTACCACCGCCATGGTGACTACCACCGTTACATGGTGACTACCACCGCTACATGGTACTACCACCGCTACATGGTGACTACCACCGCTATGGTGACTACCACCGCTACGTGGTGACTACCACCGTTACATGGTGACTACCACCGCTACATGGTGACCACCACCACTACATGGTGACCACCACCGCTACATGGTGACTACCACCGCCATGGTGACTACCACCGCTACATGGTGACTACCACCGCTACATGGTGACCACCACCGCCATGGTGACTACCACCGCTACATGGTGACCACCACCGCTACATGGTGACCACCACCGCTACATGGTGACCAACTACCGCTACATGGTGACTACCACCGCTACATGGTGACTACCACCGTTACATGGTGACTACCACCGCTACATGGTGACCACCACCACTACATGGTGACCACCACCGCTACATGGTGACTACCACCGCTACATGGTGACTACCACCGCTACATGGTGACCACCACCGCTACATGGTGACCACCACCGCCACATGGTGACCACCACCGCTACATGGTGACTACCACCGCTACATGGTGACTACCACCGTTATATGGTGACTACCACCGCTACATGGTGACTACCACCGCCATGGTGACTACCACCGCTACATGGTGACTGTCACCGTTATATGGCAGACCACCGCTACATGGTGACCACCACCGCTACATGGTGACTACCACCGTTATATGGTGACTACCACCGCTACATGGTGACTACCACCGTTACATGGTGACTACCACCACTACATGGTGACCACCACCGCTACATGGTGACCACCACCGCTACATGGTGACTACCACCGCTACATGGTAATGCTACATAACAGCCACTTGTTTGTCTACTTAATCAGGCCTTGTTCGAGGCGGTTACCGCAAGTTTTATCAGTTTGCCCGTAAGAGTCCGTACCTTTGAAACTCATTATCCTATTAACCTCAAATTAGTGGAAACGACTTCTTGGAGAATTACCTTTTATATATATATATATTTTTGTACAGTGGTTCTCCTCTAATGCTTGGTAATGTGTGCTAGAAAGATTGTTCAGTCATTTTTAGCCGCCCGCCGCTTGGCGTCCTTACTTACATCTTAGAATATATTTAAGTTTACCACCGACAGCATTCACGTGTTTTTTACTGGAATAATATTACCTAATTTTACGAAAAGAATTCACCTGTTGGTTTAAAATTTAACCTGTGCCGGCTCTTCTCCCACTGATAAGACAAATATCGTGCTTTTTTTACGATAATTTACGAAACACTGACCCACATGTAAGTTTAGATACGTGAAGCATCTATCTCATTAGTTGACCTCGACTTTGAGAGGTCGGAAAATTCACCTTTATAGCAGTAGTGAAGACAGGTGAAGTTCCTTGTCCTGGGGTAGCTACGACAGCATTCAAGGTTCCCCGCTATTGCTCTATGAAGGTGAGTGGGTTGCGTCACCAGGGTTAGTTTGGTGGGAGCTGTTATCTCTTGTCAGGATGATGTCACCCCTCGCTATCCAGGCTATCACTTGTGGCAAACTCCTGAAAACATAGGTGATACCCACTTAAGCTGGTAATGGGGGGAGACTCACCTGATAAGCTGGAGAACAGAGGAGACCCATTTAATAAGCTGGAAACAGGTGAGACAGATGGGGCCCCACTTAATAAGTTGAGAGACAGGTGGAACCCACTTAACTAGAAATTGTAGGATAATACCGAGAGGAACTGAGACCATGTTTCATGAGAACCTGGTATTAGCGACCCTTTTAGCTGTTGTATTGTTTATCTCCCTCTCTCTTATTCCCTATTTATCTGGTCTCCCCTAACCCCCGTGTGGTTGAGGGGTGTGGCCGCCTCCACCTGCCTGAGCAGCACCCCGTCAGGTAATGAACAGCTGGGGGACATCAAACATGTACTGACTGTAAGTGTATCGCCGCCCCACCAGTAACACCTTCCATGTTAGGGTAACTCTCATCTTGTTGCGCCCTACTGAATCTTCACAGTATGTAAAGAGATCCTCTAGGATCCCATGGAGACCTACGGGAGCTTTCCAAGTTCCACTGAATACCCGAGAGTCGTATAGGATCCTGCGATTTGTTATGACATTCAAAAGTTTTATTCGATATTTCGGAGTCACCAGCGTATCAGGTTCCAAAGTACACAGGATCGTCAAAAACCTATGAGGTCCTGCTGGGTTCCCTAGGAAATGTATCGAAGTCCTACAAAGTCGTGTGTAGACTCAGCTGCGTTTGTTTTCTGCTTCACCTGCCGGTGGCCACCTATATCTAGGTGGTAGCCTATTTGTGGCTAAGACAACACCTGCGACCCGCACAGGTGTTTAATACAGGTTGGAGGAGGGAGGGTGAGAGCCAGGCACCTCTTGTTTGCAGTAAGTGTTCTGATGTACGTTGGTTAGATCATATATGTACACCTTGACGTTTAGTGAGGCAATGTAACCTTGGCTGTTAAAGCCATTTCGGTGTAAAATATATATCTTGAAGATTTGATTCATTGTGTTGGCGGTTGTGACTCTACCTGGAAATTGAAATTGAAGTAAGTAAACGCACATATTTACGAGGTGTGTGTGTGTGTGTGTGTGTGTGTGTGTGTGTGTGTGTGTGTGTGTGTGTGTGTGTGTGTGTGTGCAACACAGTAGATGGTTTTTCAAGTTACTATACTTCACCTTGATGTCTCCCCCACCCCCAAATGAAGATGCCTTTAAGCAGAGACCAAGGAGGAAAAACGCTTCATAATAAGAGAGAGAGAGAGAGAGAGAGAGAGAGAGAGAGAGAGAGAGAGAGAGAGAGAGAGACAGACAGACAGACAGACAGACGGAGAGAAAGTATATGAGTACAGCTGGCGGTAATCTCCCTGTGTTGAGAGTTATGCTGCAGGGGAGAACACAGCCCTTGATAATCCGGCCAGGTCAAGGGTTGTTAGACAGCGACTCTTGAATAATTACTGTGGGACACGGACGGGCCGGGGGTCAGCCAGGCTCTTGACCCGCCCACCCATCTTGTATCATCTATCTCTCATTACCTCCCTATTATCATCCCCCTCCTCATTATCCGGCATTATCTCTCTCTCTCTCTCTCTCTCTCCTTCCTTTAACGTCCTCTATCCGTTCCTGTTCTTCCCTTCCTCTCCTACTTCCTTGTTCTTCCTTTTCTCATTTCCTCTACCCCCCCACCTCTCCACCCACCTTCCCTCCCTTCCTCTACAATCTACTAAACCCTTTCCTTTCCTTTCTCACCGTTAGTCTCTTCCTTGTCTTCCCCTCCCCCTCTCTTTCCTCCCATCCAGCCACCCCAGTCCACCCTCCTGTCTTTCCTTCCCTCCCCCTTCCCCTCCCCTTATCCATTTCCCTTCCCCTTAAACCCCCTCCCCGGATTCT
The DNA here is from genome assembly GCF_018991925.1 of Homarus americanus. Taxonomy (NCBI): domain Eukaryota; kingdom Metazoa; phylum Arthropoda; class Malacostraca; order Decapoda; family Nephropidae; genus Homarus; species Homarus americanus. Next base: position 508,928 of record NW_024718697.1, read on the forward strand.
CCTTTTATCCATTATCCTCCCCGTTGAACCCTCCTGACCCTTCCCCTTATCAATTCTCCTCCCCTTAAACCCTCTCTCCTTACACCCCTCCCCTGCCCCTCCCGTACCTCTGACCCCCTTTCCCCACCGTCGATCGCTTTACTTCTCAGAATAGAGGATAATTTTTACCAGGTGTGAGGCGCCGGTGATGTCACTATTGAGTGCTGACAGAGTATTGTTTACACCAGTCCTAGTATAGCACTGTCCACACACCTCATATAGCACTGTCTACACACCTCATATAGCACTGTCCACACACCTCATATAGCACTGTCCACACACCTCATATAGCACTGTCCACACACCTCGTATAGCACTGTCCACACACCTCCTTATAGCACTGTCCACACCTCTTATAAGCACTGTCACACCTCCTTATAGCACTGTCCATACCGCTGTCCACACACCTCCCATATAGCACTGTCCACACACCTCTTATAGCACTGTCCACACACCTCCTTATCTTTTTCATCCCACACACACCTCATATGCTTTTATCACACACACCTCATATAGCACTGTCCACACACCTCAAATAGCACTGTCCACATACCTCATATAGCACTGTCCACACACCTCATATAGCACTGTCCACACACCTCATATAGCACTGTCCACACACCTCATATAGCACTGTCCACACACCTCTTATAGCACTGTCCACACCCGACACTCACTCGTCATGAATAAGAAGACATTCGATCATTACAGAACAAAGTAAAAGTGTATTTTTAAACTGGTGCTCATCGAAACTTTGTCAGCGACCGCCACTGACGCCTTGGCTTCACAAATATGTAATTTAACTCACTGCAGTTTCCTGATACACCTGAGGAGGGAGGGATGGAGGGAGGGGGAGAGATACTGTATTAAATAAAAAAATGTTATTTAAATGTAAGTTCATGGGTGCTCTCTCTCTCTCTCTCTCTCTCTCTCTCTCTCTCTCTCTCTCTCTCTCTCTCTCTCTCTCTCTCTCTCTCTCTCTCTCTCATCACTGTATCAAGTCGTTGGTAAGAGTCATCCTTAGTCCCCCACCCCATCCCCCTCCCTCCTCCCCCCTCCCCCCTACCCACCCCCCTTCGCCCTCCCCATCATCATCGCATGACGACCGTCCCCCCGAAGCTTCTAACTCGACCATTGATTGGCTGTAAAGTTTTAAGTGCCAGCCAGGTAAATTGTCCTCAAGTTAGCCGCCATTGATTGCTGAAAACCCACTGTGCAAGGAACTATTGATGGGTGAGGTGTGGCAGAATAGAAGAGGATGGGTGTTTGAAGGAAGAGGTATGTTTGGAGGAGGAGAAGGAGCAGGGGGGGGATAGTGCTTAGATAAGAAGTTGCTGCAGAGAGGGGGAAGGATGCTTGTGACAGATCCTTCAGAGCGTTCCTTGTGATGGATCTTGATGAGAGGCCCCTGGTCATAACTATCACACATGTAATAATAATAATAATAATAATAATAATAATAATAATAATAGGAGTTTCTAGATTAGACTAGATTCGAGCGAGGTGGCAAATTAGGTCGGGTGTTTTAAGAACCTTTCGACCCCAAAATTTAGCAGCTCTCGTTATCATGATGGCTATATAAACAGAGTATTTATTTTGACTAAAACTTATCGTAGCTTTGAGCTGTTGAGTTATGCTGACAACAGATGCATTAATCAGAACAGTGACATTGACCTTTGAACTTTCAGTGTTAGGAATTACCTTTGTGAATGTATTTGTCGAATGAGAACAATGTTGGTGTTAGCGCTCCATAGTTATGTTGCTGGCCTACATATTACATATATATTCAAGACACAGTTACAGACGGCATTGACTGTCCTACTTGCGTGACCTCGTTGTCAGGAGTAAAAATAAACATAAGCGTTTGCTTTCACTACAACGCATAAAATATACACGATATTACAGTAACAGAGTTGAAGATGTGTGCAGACTAACTAGGTGATGTAACTAGACAGTGAGGTAAACTACACCTAAAGCCCTGTAATGAACCGAAGCTTATCACCCACCTTCTACAGGAGAGGTGACTACGTGGTCTTGTACTTGAAGACCTATAGATTATATGTAAGTAAATAGACGTGCACTATAGGAGGGAGTCTTGTACTCCTGGGGTGCGGGGAAGTTGTGTAGTGAAGAGGAAGAGTCTGTGTGGGTGTGTGGGTGTGTGTGGGTGTGTGTGTGTGGGTGTGTGTGGGTGTGTGTGTGTGTGTGTGTGTGTGTGTGTGTGTGTGTGTGTTAGTGATGGTGGCTGATGGTTGTTTACGTTTTATTGGATTATTTGATATTTATAGTTACTGAAGAAAAGGAGGGTGGAGGTACCTCTCTTCTCCCTTCCGTTCCTTATAACCCTTACTGTTTGCTCTGTCTTTATCATGCCTATTCTCTCTCTATATATCTTCCTTCTTAATCCTCATTCTATCATATATCATTCCTTCTACCCCTACCATTTCCTTACATCCCTTCCCCTCCTTCCCTCTAACCTTCCCTCTACTCATTCCCCTTCCTCTGACCTTCCCCTTCCCCCTCTCCTTCCCTCACACTATCTCAGTCTCGGTCTAAATTACCACAAGACGGAGTGCCTCTAATACATCTCCTGCCTCCACCACTCCCAGGCGTCACCATGGTGCCGGGGGGTGGGGGGAGGGGGCTAGGAGTAAGGGGAAGTGATGAGGGGAAGGAGTGTGATGAGAGGAGGAAGAGGGGAAGAGTGATGGTGGGGGTAGGCGAGAGGAATGAGGAGAGGATGGGACAGGGAAGGGACAGACCATGGGAGAGGGGAGGGACAGAGGATGAGGGAAGCTGACAGGGGAGGTGATTGTCGGGGGGTGAGGGAGAGAAAGGAGGAGGAGAGGGAGATAAAAGAGGGTTATAAAGGAGAATGAACGGGGTTGTTGGGGAGAGGGGAAGGAGGAAAGAGAGGGGACAAGAGGGGATGAGAATGGGGAGATGGTCCTCCTCTCTCTACCAAGGGATGAGTGGTGGAGGGAAGGCACAGGTGGGGGAGAGGTAGGTGAAGGTGAATGAGAGAGAGGGAGGGAGGTGAAGAGGACAGGTGAGAGGGAGGAAGGGAGAAAATGAGAGGCAAGTGAAGGTGACAGGTGAGAGGGAGGAAGGGAAGGAGGTAAAGGTGACAGGTGAAGAAGCCCATCCAATAATTACAGGTACACAGTTCGCTTCTATATATTGTTGATATTTTTGTTCGTCTCCAAAAATTATATTACTGACGTGCATATAATAATAATTAATAATAATGAACGTTTTTTGAAAAGGTACTGACAATGTATTATTATTATTATTGTGTGTGTGTTTATATAGAATTGTGTTTAAAGAATATACGTACATGTAAACATTTATTGTTCTGTATATGTTTTGCTTAGAATTTATTGTTAATACAGTAAATGTTAGTTTTAAATATAATGATCTCTGTGTATGTTTGTGTATAATGTACTGTTTAGTCTGTTTCTGTGGATACTATAATGTTTAGTGTATATTTTAATGTGTACAAATAGTGTCTAGTTTAGTGTGTATAGATCGTGTTTAGTTTAGTGTGTATAGATAGATTATTGTTTAGTGTGCATTGATATATAATTTAATGTATGTGTATAATATATTCGTTGTGTATATGTGTGTATGCAGTGCTAAGATTGTATTTTTGTGCATGTACTTGCATTATGAGGGGTGCGGTGTACGAATGCATACAGTGAACCAGTCACCCTTAGGTAAGGAGGCGAGTGCTGTATGCCGTGAGCTTAACTGAGTTTTGATGTTCGGTGTTTCACTAATTTGGGAATCAAATTGACGCTGATAGCTTCTTTCAGAGGGTGGAGGAGGGGTCCGATATCAGGGATAGAGCGCATCAGGTAGTTCCAGCGATGCTTGACTCCATGGGTGAATGCCGCCAAAGCCGCATGTGGCTCTGTGTTAAAGAGCTTATTGCTTTCTGTGTACATGTGTTTGTAAATTATTGCTTTCTGTGTACCTGTGAGTGTAAATTAATGCTTTCTGTGTACCTGTGAGTGTAAATTAATGCTTTCTGTGTACCTGTGAGTGTAAATTATCGCTTTCTGTGTATGTGTGAGAATAAATTATTGCTTTCTGTGTACATGTGTGTGTAAATTATTGCTTTCTGTGTACATGCGTGTATAAATTATTGCTTTCTGTGTTCGTGTGAGTGTAAATTATTGCTTTCTGTGTATATGTGAGTGTAAATTATTGCTTTCTGTGTACATGTGTGTAAATTATTGCTTTCTGTGTTCGTGTGAGTGTAAATTAATGCTTTATGTGTACGTGTGAGTGTGAATTATTGCTTTCTGTGTACGTGTGAGTGTAAATTATTACTTTCCATGCACGTGTGTGTGTGTGTAAATTAGAACTTCCTGTGCATGTGTGTCTGTAAATTATTGCTTTCTGTCTATGTGTGAGAATAAGTATTGCTTTCTGTGAAACATGTGAGTGTAAATTATTGCTTTCTGTGTACGTATTAATTGTAAATTATTGCTTTCTGTGCTTTATGTATGTGTAGTGTGCTTTCTGTGTTCGTGTGAGTGTAAGTGTGCTTTCTGTGTACATGTGAGTGTAAATTATTACTTTTTGTGTACATATTGTGTGTAAATTAATACTTTCTGTGTGTGAGTGTAAGTGTGCTTTCTGTGTACATGTATGTGTAATTATTACTTTCTGTGTTCGTGTGAGTAAGTGTACCTTCTGTGTACATATGAATGTAAATTATTGCTTTCTGTGTACATGTGTGTGTAAATTATTGCTTTCTGTGTACATGCGTGTATAAATTATTGCTTTCTGTGTTCGTGTGAGTGTAAATTATTGCTTTCTGTGTATATGTGAGTGTAAATTATTGCTTTCTGTGTACATGTGTGTAAATTATTGCTTTCTGTGTTCGTGTGAGTGTAAATTAATGCTTTATGTGTACGTGTGAGTGTGAATTATTGCTTTCTGTGTACGTGTGAGTGTAAATTATTACTTTCCATGCACGTGTGTGTGTGTGTAAATTAGAACTTCCTGTGCATGTGTGTCTGTAAATTATTTATCACTTTCTGTGTTCGTGTGTATGTAAATTATGGCTTTCTGTGCACGTGTGTGTATATTTTTGCTTTATGTGTACATGTGTGTAAATTATTGCTTTCAATGTAAGTGTGTATGAAAATTATTGCTTTCTATGAACGAATGTTTGCGTAAATTATTGCTTTTTGTGTACATGTGTGCGTAAATTATTGCTTTCTGTGAACGTATGTTCATGTATATTATTGCTTTCTATGTAAGTGTGTTTGTTGAGTATTGCTTTCTATGTAAGTGTGTACGTAAGTTATTGCTTTCTATGTAAGTGTGTATGTAAATTATTGCTTTCTATGTAAGTGTGTACGTAAGTTATTGCTTTCTATGTAAGTGTGTATGTAAATTATTGCTTTCTATGTAAGTGTGTATGTAAATTATTGCTTTCTATGTAAGTGTGTACGTAAATTATTGCTTTCTATGTAAGTGTGTATGTAAATTATTGCTATCTATGTAAGTGTGTACGTAAGTTATTGCTTTCTATCTAAGTGTGTACGTAAGTTATTGCTTTCTATGTAAGTGTGTACGTAAATTATTGCTTTATATGTAAGTGTGTATGTAAATTATTGCTATCTATGTAAGTGTGTATTTAAATTATTGCTTTCTATGTAAGTGTGTACGTAAGTTATTGCCTTCTATGTAAGTGTGTACGTAAGTTATTGCTTTCTATGTAAGTGTGTATGTAAATTATTGCTTTCTATGTAAGTGTGTATGTAAATTATTGCTTTCTATGTAAGTGTGTATGTAAATTATTGCTTTCTATGTAAGTGTGTACGTAAGTTATTGCTTTCTATGTAAGTGTGTATGTAAATTATTGCTTTCTATGTAAGTGTGTATGTAAATTATTGCTTTCTATGTAAGTGTGTACGTAAGTTATTGCTTTCTATGTAAGTGTGTATGTAAATTATTGCTTTCTATGTAAGTGTGTATGTAAATTATTGCTTTCTATGTAAGTGTGTATGTAAATTATTGCTTTCTATGTAAGTGTGTACGTAAGTTATTGCTTTCTATGTAAGTGTGTATGTAAATTATTGCTTTCTATGTAAGTGTGTATGTAAATTAATGCTTTCTATGTAAGTGTGTATGTAAATTATTGCTTTCTATGTGAGTGTGTATGTAAATTAATGCTTTCTATGTGAGTGTGTATGTAAATTATTGCTTTCTATGTAAGTGTGTGTGCAAGTAGTGCTTTCTGTGTGTATGTAAATTATTACTTTCTATGTAAGTGTGTGTAAATTATTACTTTCTATCAGTGTTATGTAAATTATTGCTTTCTGTGTAAGTGTGTATGTAAATTAGTGCTTTCTGAAATTATTAACCCATGTAAATTATTGCTTTCTATGTGAGTGTGTATGTAAATTATTGCTTTCTATGTAAGTGTGTATGTAAATTATTGCTTTCTATGTGAGTGTGTATGTAAATTATTGCTTCCTATGTGAGTGTGTATGTAAAATATTGCTTTCTATGTGAGTGTGTATGTAAATTAATGCTTTCTATGTGAGTGTGTATGTAAATTATTGCTTTCTATGTGAGTGTGTATGTAAATTAATGCTTTCTATGTAAGTGTGTATGTAAATTATTGCTTTCTATGTAAGTGTGTATGTAAATTATTGCTTTCTATGGAAGTGTGTATGTAAATTATTGCTTTCTATGTGAGTGTGTATGTAAATTATTGCTTTCTATGTAAGTGTGTATGTAAATTATTGCTTTCTATGTACGTATTCATAGTAATTCTTTCTTTCTACACATGTGTGTACATATTGCATTGATTTCTGTAAGGGTGTTTAAGTAAATTATTGCTTTATTTTTACGAGTGTATAATTATAGTTCTTTTATTTCTGTTATAAATGTGTTTATAAATTATTTATTTTGTTTATGTTTAAATATGATTTTTATCCCCCTGTGTGCTTATGTAAATGCTTTCTTTGTAAATATATACGGTATACACATTATTGCTCTCTATGTATGTACGTGTGTATGTAAATTGTTGCTTTCTGTGCGCATATTTATGTAAATGCTTTCTATGTGCTTGGGTTTATTCTTGCTTAATTTATAAGTCATCATCATCATCATCATCATCACAATTTATCACTATTTGCAACATTTACTTGGGTCAGCCTCTCTCGTCAGAATTTTATATCTCTGAGGTCATTTTTCACAACCTCTCCCCATGTCATTGTGTTTACCTCCCCGTGGCTCCTCCCTCCCTCCCCCCCTACATTCAATTTATGCATCTCTTGACTCACTTGGTCTCTTTCCTTCTCTCCATATGCCCAAATTATCTCAACCTACCCCAAGGCAATACTTCACCCTAACTCTCAATACCTCCTGACCTCCTGACCTCCGGGTTGTATCTCTCAGCGTTTTATATAACCATTCTCATTTCAACTCGTGTGTACATTGATTATTGGTTGACTGTGTATGTGTGTATATACAGTAAGTCATTGATATATGTGTACGTGTGTGTGATAATTGTTGTTTTATCTGTACTTGTTCGTGTAATTTATTCATTTTTATGTGTAAATGCGTTTATATTTTATCATTTTTGTGTACCCGTATATGTAAAATATTTCCCATGTATGTACAGTAGTTTGTATGTATGTGAATTACCTTTCCTTGTACGTATCTGTGTAAAATATTGATTTCTCTGTGCATGTGATTGTGAGCTATTTTGTACACATGGATGTAAATTATTGCTTTATGTGTACTTGTAAATTTAAATTGCGACTTTCTGTGTAAGAATATGTATGTACTGTATGTATGTATGTATGTATGTATGTATGTATATATGTATGTAAATTATTCCTAACTGTGGGTATGTTTATATAATTTATTTTCATTAATTTATTTTGCTAATTTATTTTCGTACGTATTTATAGTCAACTTTACCTGTGTATAGAACAGATTGTATGTTGAAGTTGATGTGTAATATTTTATTGTTTATGTGTATACCTTTGTGTATATATTTAGTTTCAGTCTTATGGGAATTTATTATTGTCCGTGTACATATTTTTAGTGATCTATGCATGAACTCTCACACAAGATATGTTAATACATATGTGTGTATAGAGTGACGATTCATACAGGTGTTTTTGTCTGTTAACCTGAGTGTTTTGTCGTTTAGTTTTACACCTGTGGACGATGTTTCATGTATACATTTGTAGTTGTGTGTGTGCGTGCGTGTGTGTGTGAGTGTGTGTGTGTGTGTGTGTAATTCAACAAGTGTACGTTTCTAGAGTTCCTTGCTCTTTGTGTACGTATCATATATATATTATCGTACTTCCATGTGTACTTACATGGATCTAATTGTTATCGTCCTCACGGCGCTTCACGTAACTGTACAGTATATATGGACTCCTCAGCCAACTTGTACCTCTGTTAACTTTTTATCTTCATTATTATAACTTATATTGCTTGTACAGTACATGGTAAATTATGCTCTGTTGCATTCATGCCAGGTTGGGTTAGGTTAGGTTAGGTTAGGTTAGGTTAGGTTAGGTTAGGTGCTATTCTGTAAGGTAAAATAATGATTATCTCCAGGACCACTCCTTCATACACACCAAACTGAGTTTTCGAACTATTATGAGAAGTATTGGAAATTATCCCGATCCCACATTTACCCTAATGTAATAATAATAATGGTTGCCCCTCGTGTAACAAGGATGGCCGGCCCAAGGGCCAACTAGGCGTGAATTTGTTTAAGGTGTAGAAGCTGTCGCCAACACAACAACCACACTCTGAGTTAACGAGTTGCGTGTCCCAGTGTCAAGGAATAGTCCGAGAAGACCGGACAACTCGCCAACTGCACTGGCTAACCATTACCTCGGAACACAATCCGCAAATCAATTAACATCCAGGTTCCCAATTACTGTTGGGTAGACAGAGGCAAATGGCGCAAAGAAACTTGCCCATAGTGTCACCCTGCCCGAGGATCGAACCCAGGTATGCTAGCTTGCGAGGCGAGCATGTTGACCATTACACCAACGGTCGCCACTATCCACCTGTAGCGTCACACACACACACACACACACACACACTAATCACCAACTGAAGAACAATACAAAACACAATACTATTCACCACAATGTTTTCCGAGGAACACGTGTATACGTGCAGGTGTAGGTGCAGGTGTAGGTGCAGGTGTAGGTGCTGGTATAAGTACAGGTGTAGTTGCAGGTATAGGTGCTGGTATAAGTGTAGGTGCTGGTGTAGGTGCAGGTGTAGGTGCTGGTATAAGTGCAGGTGTAGGTGCAGGTATAGGTGCTGGTATAAGTGCAAGTGTAGGTGCAGGTATAAGTACAGGTGTAGGTGCACGTGTAGATACAACTACAGGTATAGGTATAAACCTCAGGTAACATAACTACGACTTGGAAGCCGCTGATTACAGGTAGCAAGAACCGCTATGTAAAGTTAGATGACGGGTGGCAGGTGATGGACTGTACAGGTGAGAGGTCGTAGGTCGTATGATGGCAGACGACAGGTGGTACGATGGCAGACGATTAGTTTCAAGTGCCAATGGATGCCACACTGAACACCCGCTTCCTGATCCTCAATACCTGTGCGTGCCTCAGGTGTGTCTGTGTGTGTGTGTGATCGCCATACACACACCTGGCTGCCAAATATATACATTATTGTACTTTTTACGGGACAATGTGCTCTCTCTACATCCCTCTTTCCCTCCCCTTCCTTCCTCTTTCCTCCCTGTCTTTCTTGTTCTTCTTCTCTGTTTCCTCCCTCTCTCCCTCCCTCCCTCTTCACTTCCATCATTCTTACCGTTCACATAATATTGAGAATGACAGAGAACGTAATACAGAAGGTTGAAATTTGAAGTAACTACTTAGGAACTCATTGCTGTAACGCACTATGCACTTAAGCGACTAACTTGACGTTTACTGAGTAAGTGCGTCAATATACACTCTACCAGTATACTCTTAAGTGCATGAATAAGAACTTGAAGTGTTCTTACCGCTTCCACACATGAAAGCAGTGGTGAAAAGATACGATTTCTTTCCATTGACTGATGCAGTAAAGTGTCGTGAAATATTGAAGTAGCATGTGTAGTGGATGTGTCTCATTTAAGTAGCGTTTGTAGTGGATATGTAAAGTCGTGTAAGGTATCTAAGTAACGTGTTTAGTGGAGGTTTGTGTTATAGTAAAGTGTTTAAGTAATTCGCAATTGTGCCTGACCGCCATTGACTACATTGCCACGGTATAGTGTTATTGAAGACAGTACTAGCTCTTAATTCTACCTTTGTGTATGTATGTATGTATATATGTATGTATGTATTTATGTATGTATATATGTATGTATGTGTCATGGCAAGTGCGTGGCACTGTTATTCATAACAGGTATGTAGCACTATTGGGCTTGACAGGTGTGTGGCACTGTTGGTCATGACAGGTGTGTGGCACTGAAGGTCATAACAGGTATGTGGTACTCTTGGTTATGACAGGTGTGTGGCACTGAAGGTCATAACAGGTATGTGGTACTGTTGGTCGTGACATGTGTGTGGCACTGAAGGTCATAACAGGTGTGTGGCACTGTTTGTTATGACAGGTGTGTGGCACTGACGGTCATAACAGGTATGTGGCACTGTTGGTTATGACAGGTGTGTGGCACTGAAGGTCATAACAGGTATGCGGTACTGTTGGTCGTGACATGTGTGTGGCACTGAAGGTCATAACAGGTGTGTGGCACTGTTTGTTATGACAGGTGTGTGGCACTGGCGGTCATAACAGGTATGTGCCACCAATATTAATAGCTTGATTATGGCACCATTGGCAGTAACAGGGGTGCTGTGTGATACCATACTAGCAGTTGTGAGGAGTAGTGGGTACAACAGGTGTGGGAAGGAGGAGCTACAACAGGTGTGGGAAGGAGTGGGTACAACAGGTATGGGAAGGAAGAGCTACAACAGAGGTGTGGGGAGGAGTGGGTACAACAGGTGTGGGAAGGAAGAGCTACAACAGGTGTGGGAAGGAGGAGCTACAACAGGTGTGGGAAGGAGGAGCTACAACAGGTGTGGGGAGGAGTGGGTACAACAGGTGTATGAGCCAGGTATTACAGATCATTAGTGGCAACAGATTCGTAAAGGTAATTAGCTTCTTCCTGGTGCAATTAACAAGTGTGTGTGTGTGTGTGTGTGTGTGTGTGTGTGTGTGTGTGTGTGTGTGGATGATGGTAATGGTGATGATAAAGTTAGTAGCAACACTATGAATGGTTATTGTGGTGGTAATTGAGGTAGTAGTAGTAGTAATAGTGGTAATAACACACTATGAATGGTTGTGGTAACGTTAACGATGGTATTAACAGTGATAATGGTAGTTGTAACAGCACCATGGGTGGTTGTGATGTTGGTAACGGAGGTAGTGGTAACACTATGGTAGCACTATGGATAGTTGTGGTGGTGGTAGCGGAGGTAACGGAGTTATGGTAGCACTAAGGATGGTTGTGGTGGTAACGGGATTATTGGTAGTACCATGGATGGTTATGGTGGCGATGGTAACGGGAGTAGTAGTAGTACCATGGATGGTTGTGATGGTGGTAACGGGGATATTAGTTGTGATAATTGTAGTACTAACAGCACTGTGGGTGGTTATGGTAATTGTAACACTACCAAATACTCACATTAACAACAACAACGCCCATAAATTACTTAAGTTAGACCTACAAAATAACCATAATAAACACCAACTGGTAACTCGGGCGGCACGAGCCTCTCCGGCTGCGCGTGCCGGTGTTGCCTATTCTTTGTGACCGATTTTTACTTATTATTTAAACTCTAAGGTAAACTTTACTAAGAGTTTGTTGAAATTGCATACATTTATAGTAGATGATGGATGATCCTCGCACTTCAGATATTCGGAGTATATTCATGATAGCGAGTACATATAGAAATGGTAACTAACACCTCATATGGCGGGAGATTTTCAAATGCTTTTTAAAAAGTATATCGCTAAGTTCACGAAACCTGTTGTCACGAGGTGGTAGCATTACCCAACACAAACACACAAGGAGATAAAGCAGGACAAACGTATCAGTTGACAGAGAGATAGATGATATCATTCCTTTAAATATTTGATTTAACAATAAAAGTCCATTCATGAGGCGTTCATTTACTAAAGTTACAATATGAGATGAGGTGGAAGGTCGATTACTTTCGCAAGAGCCAGCAAGGGTTTTGTTGTCATACGTGGCTGTCGTAACCTGGGATGTTTACCTTGGTGATTCTGCTATGTAGAATTATGAGTGAGTAAGATTATTTAATTAAGATTTGTACAATAATGATTGATTTGTCAATTTTGCCGTAACACACCGCGTTCTTCCTCCTCCCGCACCACACCGTGTTCCTCCTCCTCCTCCTCCCGCACCACACCGTGTTCCTCCTCCTCCTCCTCCCGCACCACACCGTGTTCCTCTTCCTCCTCCTTATTCTCGTCCTCCTCCCCACCAGAATACTCGTAGTCACTAAGTGTTCTGCCGTGCCACTGACCCCCACCACTATCAACCCAAATTTTCCCTTTCACTATTCCTCCCCCATCCCTCCCATCTTCCTCCCTCCCCTCCCACCTTCCCCCTCCCTTCCCCTTCCCCTTCCTTCTGTCTCCTCACTGCCCTCTCTCCCATCTTTTTACCCCTTCCTGCCTCTTCTCCCCCTCCTCGTCTCCTTTCCTTTAGTAAGCCCGAGTGGAAGGAGTGACGCTTAAGTGGTGGGTGAGGGTGAACAAGGGGTGGCACTCAGGGTGGCTGGGGAAACAGGGGGTGGCACTCAGGGGTGAAACAGGTACTCAGGTGTAGGGAAACAGGGGTGGCACTCAGGGTGGTAGGGAAAACAAGGTGGCACCAGGTGGGGAAACAGGGTGGTACTCAGGGTGGTAGGGGAAACAGGGGTGGCACTCAGGTGGTGGAGGTGGCGGCAGGTAACAAGGGCTCGGGTGCAGGTGCCACTCAGGTATATTATGGAGTGTCAGGTGGGCGGCCCTCAGGTGGTGCCGCCCGCCCGCCCCGCCCCACCCGCCCCCCTGCCCTGCCCCTGCCCCACTGCCCCGCCCCACCCGCCCCGCCTGATTGTTACTGACTGGCTCGTTGAGTGTTACTGACTGATTGACCCGCTGAGTGTTACTGACCGACCCGCTGACTTACTGACTGGACCGCTGACTTACTGACTGGACCGCTGACTGTTACTAACTGAGCCGCTGACTGTTACTGACTGGCCCGTTAATCGTTACTAACTGCCCGTTAACTGTTACCGACTGCCCCGTTAACTGTTACTGACTGGCCCGCTGACTGTTACTGACTGGCCCGTTGACTGTTACTGACCGTCCTGTTGACTGTTACTGACTGGTCGTTGACTGTTACTGGCTGGCCCGTTGACTGTTATACTGACTGGTTTGTTGATTGTTACCGATGGCCTGTTGATCGTTACCGACTGGCCCGTTGACTGTTACTGACTGGCCCGTTGACTGTTACTGACTGGTCCGTTGACTGTTACCGATGGCCCGTTGACTATTACTGACTGGCCCGTTGACTGTTACTGACTGGTTTGTTGATTGTTACTGACTGGCCGTTGACTGTTACTGACTGCCCGTTGACTGTTACTGACGGCCCGTTGACTGTTACCGACTGGTCCGCTGACTGTTACTGACTGGCCGTTGACTGTTACTGACTGGCCCGTTGACTGTTACTGATTGTGTTGGCTAATGTATAGGTGAAAAAGATGGGTGTGGGCGGCGGTGGGTAGAACAACAGCTGACCAGAGGATAGGTGGATGGATGGGCGGTGAGGGGTGTAGGCAGCTTGGGTGGTGCAGTGATTACAGGGTGGGTGGCGGTGGGTTGTGTAGTAGCCAACATCGTCGCCACAGCTGACCATAAAATGGGCGGGAATGGGTGGCGGTGGTGGGCGGCAGGTGCGGGTGGGCGGGTGGAGCTGGTGGGCGGTAGGACTAACACCGTCGCCACAGCTGACCAAAGGTAAACAGGGAATGGGTGGCGGATAGGTGCGATGGGCGGTTGGTGGGTGGCGGGGTGCTGGTGGGCGGTAGGACCAACATCGTCGCCACAGCTGACCAGAGGCCACACGATCGATAACACTGAAGAGTCGCGCGACCACCGCTCCTCCTCCTCCTCCTCCTCCTCCTCCTCCTCCTACTCCTCCTCCTTCACATATTCTCCCTCTTTCTATTATTATTATTCTCTTCCTCTTATTCTTCCTCTTCGTCTATCACTTCCTTCTATTCTCTCCTTTTTCTTTTCCCTCTTCCTTCTTCATTTCTTATATTTTCCTCTTCTAACTTTCATTCCTTCCTTTTTCTTTATTTTTTCATATTCTCATTATTCATTATCACTCATCATTTATCGCCATCCACCTCCTTCTTTCTTCTTATTCTTCTTCTTCTCTGTCTCTCCCATCCTTCCTCTTTCCTATCTCTTTCCCACAGCCCCATCTCCTCCCCCCACATTCTCTCACCCTTCCTTCTCTCTTCTTCTCTCACCCTTCCTCTCTCTCTTTCAACCCTTCCTTCTCTTCTTCTCTCCCTTCTATCGCCTATTCTCTCACCCTTTCTCTCTTCTCTCACCCTTCCTTCTTCTCTTCTCCCATCATTCTACTTTCTTCACTCATTTCTCTATCCCTCTGTCTCTCATCATTTATCCTCCTCTCTTCAAGCTCCCATCCTTCCTCCCTGGCTAACTATCCTTCTCCCGCTAACTATCCTTCTCCCCGCTAACTTATCCTTCTCCCTGCTAACTATCCTTCTCCCTGCTAACTATCCTTCTCCCCCACACCCATCCTTCCGCTAACTATCCTTCTCCCCGCTACAACACCCCCTGCCACCTATCCTTTCTCCCGCTAACTATCCCTTCTCCCCGCTAACTCTATCCTTCTCCCCAACCATCCTTCTCCGCCAACTATCCTTTCCACGCCAACTCCATCCCTCTACCGCTAACTATCTTTCCCCAACTATCCTTCTCCCCGCCATATCTATCCCCACTAACCATCCTTCCCCGCTAACCTATCATTCTCCCCGCTAACTCTATCCTTCACCGCAACTATCCTTCTCCCCCGCCAACTATCCTCTCCACGCTAACTCTATCCTTCTACCCGCCAACCATCCTTCTCCCGCTAACTATCCTTCCCCGCTAACTATCCTTCTCCACGCTAACCATCCTTCCCACGCCAACTCTATCCTTCTACCCGCTAACTATCCTTTCCCCCATAACTATCCTTCTCCCCCGCTATACCTATCCTCCTCCCCACTAACTATCCTTCTCCCCGCTAACTCTATCCTTCTCCCCGCTAACTAGTCTTCTCCCTGCTATTCCTATCCTTTCCCCACTAACTATCCTCTCCCCCGTTATACCTATCCTCCTCCCACTAACTATCCTTCTCCCGCAACCACTCTCTCCTGCTAACTTCTATCCTTCACCCGCTAACTATCCTTCTCCCCGCTAACTATCCTTCTCCCCGCCAACTATCCTTCTCACACAATCATCCTTCCTCCCTGCTAACTATCCTTCCCCCGCCATATACCTATCCTTCCCCGATCAACTATCCTTCTCCCCCGCTATACTATCCTTCTCCCCACTAACTATCTCTTCTCCCCACTAACCATCCTTCTTCTCTCCGCCACCTCCTCCCCACAACTATCCTTCCCCATCAACTATCCTTCTCCCCAAAACTATCCTTCTTCCCCATCAACTATCCTTCTCCCCAATAACTATCCCTTCCCCATTAACTATCCTTCTCCCCGCTAGCCATCCTTCCCGTTAACTCTATCCTTCTTCCCGCTGCTTCTCCATCTATCCTGTGTTTACCTGCTATCCATCTATCAGTCTGATGGCCTAATCCTTCTTGCTACTCCTATCCATCTATCTCTCAGCCTACTAGCTCTGTCCCTTCTTCTATCCATTCATTCATGACGTTACTTCTCAACAGATATGTTACATTTTTATATTGCTTTTGCACTCACTCCTCCCCTCCTCCCCCTTCCCCTTTCCTCCTCCCCCTTCCCTTCCCTCCTCTTCCTCTCCTCCCTCCCCCCCTCACCACGTGTCATGAAGTGATGTATTTTTGTTGTAGGACAGCCGGTGTGTGTGTGTGTGTGTGTGTGTGTGTGTGTGTGTGTGTGTGTGTGTGTGTGTGTGTGTGTATTACTACAGTCTCACTATGAACTGTTATTCCAAAAATTCTATTTGTATATGCTTTCTTCCACGACCCCACGCCAACCCCTCTTTTCTCTTTTTCCCTCATCTGTTCAGCTGCTCCTCCCTCTCTCTCTCTCTCCTCTTTCTGTTTCTCCGCTCCCTACACACACACACACACACACACACACACACACACAAACCACCTCGCTAAGTCACTACACTACCCTTCTCCCGCTCGGCCGTCAGACCTTCCCTCCTCCTCCGCCCAAGACAAGACTTACCTCACCCTCCACTAACACCGTATAAGTGGCAAGGTCCTCCTCCACTTGTAAGATAGCCACCACAGCCTCAAGCCCCCCTCCGCCCAAGACAAGACTTACCTCACCCTCAACTAACACCGTATAAGTGGCAAGGTCCTCCTCCACTTGTAAGATAGCCACCACAGCCTCAAGCCCCCCTCCCCCCCCCTCCATCTAGTAATTCCTTTGCTGGTGCGGGTATCCTTATAAAATATAAAGTGATTCGGTGCTCCGATTCGCACGCGGCTGTCCACTTCTAGCCCGGCAAGTCGTTCGTGTTGTTGTCATTATTGTCGAATTGTGGGGAGAGAGAGAGCGCTGGTGTGTGCGGCCGCTAGCCCGACTCTGCCTCCGTGTATATATTCATATTACACAATCTCTTTACACCCGTTTGTCATGCTTTGTCATACCCATCTCTCTCGTCCATATTTGATTACATACATACACATTTTTTTACTGTTATTATTTCGTGTTTTGGTTTTTGTACAAGAGTGTATTAACCTGGTGTTTTCATTCATAGCTCGGCGCTGATTGAATAATAATATATAATTTTGTTACTGCAGGCATACAAACATAACGATCTGTGAAACCATCTCGAGTAACTAATGTATGTTATACGAGAGATAGTTTTATTTCATATAATTGGATAAGTTAGCTGGAGTTGTTTTCTCATGAGCCTCATTGGTGATTCTGGTAAGGGCTACAGGGAGGGTCCTCATGTCACGGGGGGTGCGATTGTAACGCGGGAAATATGCCAGCGGCCGCTATTTAGATGATTCCATGTCCGGAGTCTACACCTTTTTCTATGTCATTTGGGCTGCCTGATCATTTCACTCATTTTCATATACTTTTATATTACATTGTGTATTATCATATAATTAACATATTTAACATAATTATATATTATAATATATTATAAACCGCGAAGAAGTCGCCATTGCGCATCCTCAACATACTCACGTACGTCTTTCTTACCCTTACAGGCGCACCGGATGAGCCAAGCAGCCTGGTTGGTGGCTTAAGAATCGGCCCTCGTGACGTAGCGCCACCCTATTGGCCGCCGCTACCTCTCGCTCCTCCCTCCATGCATCCTCCACCAATCGGCGCGCTCCCTACCGCAATGGCTCACGACGAAGAAAGCGATTGCTTCATGCTAGGAGAAAAGCTGTCGAAGAAACCGAAACGGATCAGAACAAGAGTAGACGCCGGAGAGCCAAGGAACTCTTACTCGGCCTTCAGTAGTTTACCCAACTTGTGTGGTGTTAGTGTTAATGCAGTCAGGCCGGGAAGTGCTCCTAACCTCTTCAGTGCAAGTCAACCCTTTTGTGGACTACCATTTGTGAACTATTTCAACCCCCCACCCACGGTGGGTTCGCGCGGTATGCTAAGTGAGTTGTTCGGCGCCCACACCAAGCCTGTGGCGCCCTGCCCGCCTGAAGACACAGTGTCAACCATGGGTGTATTGGACAAAGTGACAAGCTCTAGCGTGCATAGTGCTGATGCAGTGAACTCGGTGATTCGGGGACCAGAGCCAGATAACGTGCTCTTACGTGAAATCCTTCAGGGACGTAAACGGGACCTTCTTACTATGGAGGAGATTGAGGCTGCCCGCTCCTTACACAACAATAACAATAGTTACAAGGGGGCGACGGACTCTGTGGAGGCCAACAATGAGGAGCCTAACGCGGGCAGAGACGAGAACAGTGTGTCTGCGGAAGACGCGCGGTGTGAGTCTGAGGTGGAGGAGACCATGAGTCAGAACAGTCCGCGCACTGACTCCCCAGAACCTAGGAAACGTCTGGAGAATATAGTGAGTGTGATCCGTTCCTCGCCCACCCCCAACACAACCGTCAATGGGTGCAAGAAGCGGAAATTGTACTTGCCACAACAACACGAGACACGACCCAACTATGACTCACAAAACGAGGAAGGCGAGGCTGCGACTGAGCCTGATAATAAGACGAGACGACTTGAAGACGATGAGCAGGTGGAGTCTCGGGTGGCGGAGTCTGGTGAGGAGGGGGGTTTACAGATTGACCTGAGTGTGAGGCGACGGTCCCCGGAGCCACAACGACCCCCCTCACCCAAACCTCCCACCTCCACCTCCTCAAACGACTCCAACGACGCCTCTTCCTACCTCCTGGATTATGCCCAGCGTTTAATCCGTAACCAAGAGGCGCGATTACAGAGGGAAAACGACATGAAGAACACCGACTTGAATGAGAAACTGCAGCTCTTGCGAAACTTAAGTTTAGGGTCTCAGGTGACGGACTTGGAGGGCCTGGCCGACGTGCTCAAGACGGAGATCACCGCCTCCCTAGCCGTCATCATCGACACCATAGTCAACAAGTATGTACAGCAAAGAAAACTGCTCACCAAACAGGCGGAGGTGGCCGCTGAGCAGCTCAATCGGGACATTGCCTCGCAGCTCATGGAACGGTCCCGCTCCCCACGTTCTCACAAGATGCTGGATCGAGGGCCTCCCAACATGCCCAGACTCAACGGCATGCCCGCCCCCCACGGACCTCTCAACCTCTCACCCTACCCAGGCTCTGAAAACAACCTCAACAACCTCAATCTACCACACCTACGACCACCTCTCTACAAACCCCCACATGGGTTCTTCCACGGCAACTTGCCTCCCATGGGCGGGATGATCCCTAGCGGGCAGACCTCCCCCTTCGGCGGGATGGAGCCAGAGCAGGATGAGGCCCTCCCGCTAGTGGTTACACCTAAGAAGGTGAAGCGACATAAGGTGACGGATTCTCGCCTAACGCCCCGCACGGTTGGCCGCCTCTTGGAGGACTACCCCCGTTACGGACCCCTGCCAGGGATGGGTGGGCAGACGTCCCCTCGCAGCTCCCCTCCCCCACCGCCACCCAGCCACCACCCGCACCATCGGCCCACCTCCTTCCCCCAACCCCCACCCTTGTTGCCAGTATCACTGCCCACCTCCGTGGCCATCCCCAACCCATCTTTGCACGACACCAGTCTACTCTATCCCAGCTACTATGGGCACCGGGCGTCTTCTCCCATGGACGGCCGGCGGGAGGAGTCTCCTGCAGGTCCTCCGCCCCCACACCCTCACCCGCTGCTGCATCCGGCGCTCCTGGCAGCCTCCTCACCGGACTCCTTCTCACGCTTCCTGCACGGCGACCACGACCGCGCCTCAGATTGTTCGCCAGCAGACCCACACTACGACGGAGTCCAGCCTACTATATCCTTTTATTCACCTGAACGTAAATATCAACTCCAATTGTTTGTTCTCTATGTTTGCTTCGCAGAAAGTGGCTTGTATATCTATCCATCCCATCCTCACACTCACATCCTCACACTGATGCACCCACACGTGCGTACACACACACACACACACTTGGCCTTATGGACGAGGAATTATATTTCTCATATTATTCCTCATCACACACCACACCAAGGTATATGCTGGCCAAGTTATCAACAACTTGTTGTGAATGTTATCGTGGCACCACCCAGCCTCTGCTTGTACCAGTCACCCACCCACCATCTCTCCTCATCCCTCACTAGAATTCCCCCCAACCTCCCATGGACAATACCTGGCCCCCACAGTGACACCTCCCTCACCCCACACACCCGTTCAGCCTCCCACACACCACCGACTCCACCATTGTCAACTCCTCTCTGCATCAATCCCTTTTCCTCCCTCTCTGGTGCAGTCCGTCAATCCTCTTTACTTCTTGTTCCAATAATCCTCGTCTAATATCTCTCCTCCCTGTCTCCCTCCCTCACCTGTTATCCCAGTAATCTCTCACGAGTCATTTGTTATCTTAAAACCTCTTCTTCGTCCACCTCTGACTCTGGTACTAATATTCTCACCTCTGACTCTGGTACTAAGTTTCTCACCTCTGACTCTGGTACTAAGTTTCTCACCTCTTCCTCATTCTTATGTGTGTCTCATCCTGGTAGTCACTCTATTTGTTATTTACCTTCCTTACTTCCCCATTTACCTGACCCATTACCTGATCCATACCCAATTAACTATCCTCAACTTATGTCCTATCACCTATCTCATCAGTGTTTACCTATCACCCATCTCATCAGTGTTTACCTATCACCCATCTCATCAGTGTTTACCTATCACCCACCATCAGTGTACTATCACCCATCTCATCAGTGTCTCATCAGTGTTTTCCTATCACCCATCTCATCAGTGTTTACCTATCACCCATCTCATCAGTGTTTTCACCCATCCCATCAGTGCGTTTACCCACCCATCTTATCAGTGTTTACCCTATCACCCATCCTCATCAGTGCTATCACATCATCTAATCTCATCAGTGTTTACCTATCACCCATCTCATCAGTGTTTACCTATCACCCATCTCATCAGTGTTTACCTATCACCCATCTCATCAGTGTTTACCTATCACCCATCTCATCAGTGTTTACCTATCACCCATCTCATCAGTGTTTACCTATCACCCATCTCATCAGTGTTTACCTATCACCCATCTCATCAGTGTTTACCACTCATCACCCATCTCATCAGTGTTGCCTATCACCCATATCACCCACTGTGTTACCTATTATCCATCTCCACTGTGTTGAAATATCACCTTTACCTATTCAACTAACATTAAGTTCCCTACAATTTCATCATTACCTATTCTCTGCCATCATACACCCTATTATTTTTATTTACAAATATTTACCATAATACTCTCTCTCACTTCCCATGAACTACGGTTACCTTAATTTCCCTCAATTACCCACTTACCTCATTCTTCCTATTAGTTGACCTTAACCCTATTTTTTGTTACCTAAATGCTTCCTCATCTTTGTACTGTTTATCTAGATATTTCCTCTCCCCATTTACCTTAGTGTTATGTCTCCATAGATAAGCACCCCAGTGTTCCCAATCTCTCCATTATTTACCCCAGTGCTCCCCATTATTCACCCCAGTGTTCCCAATCTCCCCATTATTTACCCCAGTGCTCCCATCTCCCCATTATTTAACCCAGTGCTCCCCATTTTCCTATTATTCCCCCCAGTGTTCCTAATCTCCCCATTATATTACCCCAGTGCTCCCCATTTTCCTATTATTCACCCCAGTGTTCCCAATCCCATTTACGTCAGTGCTCCCCATCTCCCCGTTATTTACCTCAGTGCTCCCCATCTCCCATTATTTCACCCCCCAGTGCCCCCATACCCCAGCGTTCCCCATCCCACGGCCACTCCTGGAGTGCTCCCTATCTCCCCACATTTCCACCCCAGTGCCCCCATCTCCCCACTATTTCCACCCCCAGTGCCCTATCTCCCACATTTACCCCAGTGTTCCCCATCTCCAATATTTTACCCCAGTGCCCCATCCCCACATTTCACCCCAGTGTCTCCCCATCTCCCACTATCACCCCAGTGCTCTCCATCTCCTGTTATTACCCCCAGCAGTGCTCCCCATCTCCATTATTTACCCCAGTGCTCCCCATACCTCAGTGCTCCCCATCTCCCATTATTTACTCCCAGTGCTCTCCATCCCCATTATTTACCCTCAGTGCTCCCCATCTCCCCAGCATTAAATTACCTCAGTGCTCCCATCTCCCATTATTTACCCCAGTGATCCCCATCTCCCACATTTACCCCCAGTGCCCCCATCTCCCACATTTACCCCCAGTGTCTCCATCTCCCATTATTTCCACCCCAGTGTTCCCCATCTCCCATTATTACCCCCAGTGATCCCATCTCCCACATTTTACCCTCAGTGCTCCCCATCCCATTACCACCTCCAGCTCCCTCGCATCCTCCCAAACCCCAGTGCTCCCATCTCCCATTATTTACTCCCAGTGCTCCCATCTCCCATTATTTCCACCCCAGTGCTCCCCATCTCCCCATTATTTACCCCAGTGCCCCATCTCCCATTATTTACCCCCAGTGCTCCCTATCTCCTGCCATTTACCCCAGTGCTCCCCCATCTCCCAACCCCCAGTGCTCCCCATTCCCCATTATTCCGCCTCAGTGTTCCCCATCTCCCCATTATTTACCTCCCCAGTGCTCCCCATCTCCCATTATTTACCTCAGTGCTCCCCATCTCCCAGTATTTACCTCAGTGATCCCCATCTCCCCATTATTTACCTCCGTGCTCCCCATCTCCCAAACCTCAGTGCTCCCATCTCCCCATTAAATTACCTCAGTGCTCCCCATCTCCCATTATTTACCTCAGTGCTCCCCATCTCCCATTATTTACCTCAGTGCTCCCCATCTCCCAGTATTTACCTCAGTGATCCCCATCTCCCCATTATTTACCTCCGTGCTCCCCATCTCCCAAACCTCAGTGCTCCCATCTCCCCATTAAATTACCTCAGTGCTTCCAATATCCCCATCATTTATATAAGTATTCCCCACGTTGCATCTCATACATTCCTCCCCCTTCCTCTCCCCATTATTCACCCATTATCTTACCTCATTGCTGGCCATCTCCCTTAAGCTCTGCCCAAAACGTAGCTTACCTTTACCCACGAGGTGAACTAGTCCTTACCTATTTTTACCTATGCCTGGTTCTTGCCTGCCTTACTTATGAGATGTAATGTGATGTTCCTTACCTATCCTTACCCACGACTGTACTAACCTTAACCTATCCTTACCCACGAGATGTAGCTAACACTTATAATGTAATTTTGTTTCATCTCCTCCAATTATTACTTTCTCCTATTATTTCTTATTTCTCTTATTCCTCGTTTTCCATCTTTGTTTTTTCTTTCTCTTATTGTGTTTCCTGTTTTGCTTTTTTATATTTTTATCTTCTTGTTCGTCATAATTTACCTCATCCTCTTTTTTTTTCTCCTCTTCTCTCCTCTTCCACATCTTTTACTCCTTTCTTTCTTCTTTCTCTTCTTCTCTTCTTCCTCCTCCTCCCCTTCTTCCTCCTCCTGTCTTCCTTCTCTCATCCTCTTATACTCCTTTCTCTCCTTCCTCTTCTCCCCTCCTCTCCATCTCCTGTTTTCTTTCCCTCATTTTCCTTCTTGTCTTTTCGCCCTCTTTGTCTTCTCTTCCTCCTATCTTCATGCCCTCTTTTGTCTTCCTTCCTTCCTTTATCTAATCTCTTTCTCTCTTTCTCTCTCTCTCTCTCTCCCTCTTTCTTTTATCATAGACACATGTTTGTTTATCTCTCCTTCATTACCTTCCGTCTTCTCATTCTATTCCTCCGTTACTCCCTTTTCCTCTTTTGGTCTGCTAATTATCGTGTTCTCTAACCCAATCCTCCTTCTCTCCTTCCTTCCCTCTCTCCTTCCCTCCCTCCCCTTCCTTACCCTTCCGTTGCTAATTCTTAAGTAGCGTTTTCTATAACCCCCTCCTCCTCCCCTTACTAACTACCGTTTTCTGTTCCTTTCCCCCCCTTCTCTTTCCTCCCTCCCATTCCCCAATCTCTCTCTCTCTCTCTCTCTCTCTCTTGGCCCCCCTACCTTCCCCTCCCCCTATTGCATGATACCGCCAACCACCAATCAGCAAGCTGTTAGTCTAGTGATTGTCTGTTTCTATTGGCTATTGAGCAACTTCTGTAGTGAGGTGAGGCCCAGTGTAAGGTGAAGAGAGAGAGAGAGAGAGAGAGAGAGAGAGAGAGAGAGAGTGAGTGGATGGACAAGGCAGAGAGAGAGTAATGGGTAATGTGTGTGTGTGTGTGTGTGTGTGTTTACGAGTGAAAGGCCGCGTGTGTGTATGAGTGATAGAGAGCATGTGTGTCTGTATGCATGTGTGTGTGTGAGGAGAGGGCCAGTCACCTCGTCTATAATCTACCAAGATTTATCTGTTAATCTCTTACTTGTTCCTGTGTATAGACTTTCTCATTACTTTCTAAAATATCAACTTTCTTCATCTACTTTCTGATGTTTTTATGTTTACTTTCTAATTTCACTGGATTGTTTTCATTATTTACTTTCTCTTTTCTTATAATACTTTCTATCATTCTTTATTTCCTATTCTTTCATTCCTCTATGTATTGTAAATTAACTTTCTATTCGCCTTCTTTACTTTCGTTTGTTTACATTTTGTTGCTATTATTCTTTTTATTTACTCTCTTGTTTATCTACTTTCCCTAGTCTTTCTTTACTTTCTTCTTGTCTTATTTTACTTTCCCTCTTTACTCTCCATTTGTTTCTTTGTGTTGCTTATTTACTCTTTTGAGCTATTTTTTTTTATCTTTCCCTTGTCCTGTTTCCCGTTCTCCTATATTTCTCTTTTCTCAAATCTTCTTTCCTTGACTCAATCATCTCATTTTCCCTGTTACTTTTTTTTTGTGCATTTTATTTCATTATTTTCTTTAAGGATTCTATTTCTCTCTATTTTCCTTCATATTTCGTGTTCTATTTTTCTGGTTTCTCTTGATTTTTTCTCATTTCCTTTGGAGTGAATTTAATTTTTTTTTAAATAATGTTTCCCTGTCTACTCTCTCTCTCTCTCTCTCTCTCTCTCTCTCTCTCTCTCTTAGATAATTGTATTTATTCATTAATATATGCCACATGAGACTCGACGGGTAGCGGCGATTCTACGGTTTATTGATTTTCTGCTAAGGTGTCCAAGCTAGCGAGAGAAGTGTAGGCGTGGGTCGCGGAGATGTTAAGCGTGGGCGGGACCCGATTTTGTGGGGCGTGGAGAGTGGGCGGAGCGATCTAGTAGGCGTGGAGGGTGGGCGGAGCTGTGTTAAGTGGAAGCGGAACAGTCCGGTAGGCGGAAGGCGTAGGTTAAAGGCGGAGTTACTAACTGTGGGCGGAGCTATTTAGTGAGGCCGTTATGCGGGGGGGTGGAGCCAGATAGGATTGACCTGGATGGTAAGATTTTTTTGGGGGGTGGAGTTATTTAGCACGGTGTAAACGATAGGGCGGAGCTATATAGCGTGGTGTGTATGGTAAGGGTTAGGTGAGTGGAGTTTTTCAGTGGGGCGGGGGGAACTATTTAGTGTGGGCGTGGACAGTGAACGTAAGGGATATTCTGGAGCTATATAGCGTTGGCAGTGAAGTGAAGCTCTTCTGATAAGGGCGGAGCTATAGACGGAACTAGGACCAGTAGGCGGAGCTATGACTTGGAGGGGGAGTTGAAAGCCGTAGGGGGGGTTATAATGTGTAGGTGGAGCTAACCCATACACATACTAGCCATAACCCGCAGGCAAAGTTATATCCTACGGGAGGAGCTAGATTGTTGGCGAGTGTCCTGTGGGCGGGGCTTCCAATCTCTAGGCGGAGCTAAAACCAGTGGGCGTGGCTTGTGGGAACCAATGGGAGGTGGTGGAGATCCTCACGCCTCACATCAACTACTGTTAACAGCGACCATTATTTTTACCGTAGCAGGAGCGAGTTAACTACCGCCACCAGTTAACACACACACACACACACACACACATTCATACACACACACACACACACACGCACACACATATACGAGGAACAAGCAGTTAGGGTCGTTAATGGGTCGTTAGGTGTACGAGTCAACGAACTAAGAGCTAAACGAATTGACGCTGATTAGGGTGACGGATGGGTGGTTAGGGTGAGATGGATGGGTGGTTAGGGTGAGATGGATGGGTGGTTAGGGTGAGATGGATGGGTGGTTAGGTTTAGGCTATCGTATGTTTATAAGAGAATGAAACAAAGTTAAAGAGTATTTGTTAAAGCATTAATACGTGCTCTTAGGTTAATAGCGTGGTATAGTGTTGCTTAGTGTGGTATAGTGTTGCTTAGTGTTGTATAGTGTTGTTTAGCGTGGTATAGTGTTGCTTAGCGTGGTATAGTGTTGCTTAGCGTGGTATAGTGTTGCTTAGTGTTGTATAGTGTTGTTTAGCGTGGTATAGTGTTGCTTTGTATAGTGTTGTTTAGCGTGGTATAGTGTTGCTTAGCGTGGTATAGTGTTGTTTAGCGTGGTATAGTGTTGCTTAGCGTGGTATAGTGTTGTTTAGCGTGGTATAGTGTTGTTTAGCGTGGTATAGTGTTGTTTAGCGTGGTATAGTGTTTAGCGTGGTATAGTGTTGTTTAATTTGACCTGGTGTTGTGTAGCGTTGTTTAACATGATGCATTACTGTACAACGTAAAACAGTGTTACATAGCGTGACAGGGTGTTGTAGTGTATGACAGAGTGTTGTATAACGTGACCTGACGTTTTATAGTGTGGAGCAGCGTTGTATAGCACAAAATAGCGTTGTGTAGCGCGACATAACATTGTATAAACTAACGCAATGATGTACAGCGTGACATAGATTGTATAGCGTAACGCAGTGTTGTATAGCGCAAATTAGCGTTGTGTAACATAACATAGCATTGTATAAACTGACGCAGCGATGTACAGCGTGACAAAGCGATGTATAGCGTGACACAGTGTTGTATAGCGCGTGTTTAGAAGGGCGACTGGGGTGACAGACTGGCAGATGCGTCACTAAGCTCAGTGAATGACAGGTCATACTTACATGTTCATTGTTGATTACCCCCAAGCAGATGTAATGGCGGTCACCGCTCCTCTCATCACCCTACGGCCTCCCACAACACCTGTACACGTCCCCCATAGATTTCGACTACATCCACAACACACACACACACAACCCTGCGACACCCCACGACACATACACAGCCTTACGCCCTCAAAATACCTGCATACTATCTTACATTGTCCATAATACCTGTACACAGCCCTACTTCCCAACACAGGCACACAACTCTACGTCCCCCAGCTCTCACAACACCTGCACATAGCCCTACCGCTCCGGCCGCTGTACAGCTGCGCGCGCCCATTCCATATTTTAAGACTTTGGTAAATTCTAGATCGTGCGGCAGTCGAGAGGAACATGCGCGCGAGCGGACCGTTCAACATCTTCCCTAATGAAAGGTCAACCGGCTTGATCAGCCACCCCTGCGACACCTGTGAGTATAGACCTAACACACCTGTAGCATCACACACACACACACACACACACACACACACATATATACACGTCTGTAGCAAAACACACTTAAACACGTCACTCTGACCTCTAAGGTAAGATTCCTCAGAGGTTGATATCACTCGACCGAGGGTGTATATGTGTGTGTGTGTGTGTATATGTTTATGTCCATTTATAGGCGCCGAGTACGAAGGTTATGTGTTTAGGCTCGAGGGAGTTTGGTTCATGTAGCAGCAGGACACAGAGGTTGGTGTAGTCCGCGCGTGTGCGTCAAGATGTCCTTGAGGCGAGGGAGGGGAGGGGTTAATTAGGTGATTCATGTCTTGAGCGTCACCCTGAAGGTGTCAGCAAAACACTTGAGGCTGGACTGGTCATTTGCTATAATGATGGCTTTGACAAGTGTGTCAGTCCACACCTGTTGGTCACTCCACACCTGCTGTCCCTTTCTCCACTCGCTGTATATAGTCTCTCCACAAACAGAAGTCCCACCACACGCAGTAGATAAAGATGCACACACGGATCACTACAGCTCTCCAGCACACAATAAACAGTTAGTGTATGGAACTTGTCCTACTTCCACCACGTCCCTCACCCTCCTCACCACACGTCCTCATCCCTTTACCACGCGTCTTGGCCCATCCACCACATGTCTCGGCTCCGCACTCCGTCAAATCCTCACCGCCACACCACATATGCGTCCACACCCACCTCTCCCTGTCACTCCACTTCTCCCTGTCACTCCACCTCTCCCTGTCACTCCACTTTTCCCTCTCACTCCACCATGCCCTTCAACACTTTCCTCAGCTCATGCCTCTGACCTCCGGCTCAGTCAGACACACACCAATAGCTGTGGCGGAAACCCCAGTGTTTTGTGACGGTAATCTTGAAGGATCCGCAACGACTCGTGGCTAATCTGCGGATCATCTCGGGTAATCTGGACCCGGACGGAAGTCGGGTTTGGCTGTGAGAAGAGCCGGCGTGAGGCTCAGGTTACACACCTCGTTTAGGGGCCCGGCATCAAAACAATCTCTTTGGCAGGTCTTGGTGCTTGCATCAACGGTGTCTTATAGTTGGTCTCGAAAGGAGTCATAATTTCTCAAATTATCTACACATTTTGGAGTATTACCGCCACGATCATGGTAGTGGTGTGATGGTAGTGTAGAGGAAGTGGCCGTGTTAGATTCCATTGCAAAGTCGGCACAAAGAGGGTCGGTTGCGTGATTCGTCGCCTGCTCTACCTTGTGGGGCTTCAGTCGTGGTCGATCCTACTCTTATTTCGGACGATCCGACTTGCGGTTCGCCGACGTCTACAGGGTGCGGCTATACTCTGACTTCCTAATTGGATTTGGGGTCGACTCAAGATCTTATTTGGGGCTCGAAACCTTGTAAGAGACGCTATGATTCGCCAGTGTCTAGCCAATCAGATGACTGCGTTTTTTATATTGTTGACATCAAACATTTTGAGGTGAATTGCTAGTTAACAGAGCGATAAGTTGTGTCGTGTAATACTAGTTACCAAGGTGTAACGTAGCCACACAGTGTCCGGGGAAAGGAATGCACACAATATACCTTTTTTATTCTCTGTTATACTTGTGGATTAATCCTTGAGACTCGTCACAAGAAGCCCCACAGTGAAACTGTATTTGTCCACAACCTGAGGTTTCCAAGGCCTGGTGATCCCCCCGCCCCAGCTCCCTCCTCCCTTGTAAGTCCCTCTTAATAGTATCACACAGACCTTGATAACTTCCCTCATCCCGTCCCTCCCCATCCCCTTAGGTGTGTTCCTTCTCCCCACCCCCGCCCTACCCTCTGTCAGTCGAGGGACTACACCAGTGCCAGGTCTTGGCGTAGGGTCTTATTTACCTCCTTGAAGACCCGTCTGCGTCTCTCAGGTGTCCACCGCCACCCACCTCAGGGAACCTTGGCTCCACATAGGCTGATTAATTTCTCAATTATTCATAACTAACGGGTCAATTATCTCATTATCTGGCGGTGATGGGCACAATGATCTCGGGCGGCAGGGCTGAGATTGTTATGTGACGGTTGTTGTGTTGGTGAGCCAAGGGTGCACCTCCCTCACCCTCTTCCTCTTGCTACTGGCACACGTCCCGACCCTCTCAAGTTGATTTCTACTCCTACGTCTATTACATATCCAGAAAAAATTTCCTGCATGACCATTTTCATGTTTTGATATAAATAAACGAGATATTCCTTCCTTTGAACACCTTTACTGCACGACTCAACCTTGTGTATGTTTTTCATCAACAAATATTGTTCCCCCATTGAAACTCATTTACTGGATAAGTCTAGCATATTGTCTTACTTGATAACAATGTCTTACCCCAGTAGTTTCATAGTAATGTCATGTTAAACATTCAGTGTCCTCAGCACGTTTAGCATCTGGTGTCTGTTGTGAGTCTCGCCTTGAGTATTAGTGCACTTAGTCAAGGCCACTCACGTTTGGCTTCATCAATCATTGAGACTTATACGTCGTAAACACCAGTGCACGAACTGCTCTTAATTCATGTAAACACAAAAAGAAAAAACATTGATTTGTGAATACCTTCACCTAAACTGCTTATTTCTGCGAAGCATACACGTAGAACAAACCCCATCCCAGCTACTAATTAAGGAAGCTAATAGATTATAAACTATATATATATATATATATATATATATATATATATATATATATATATATATATATATATATATATATATATATATATATATATATATATATATATGTATATATATATATATATATTCTTTACTTTATTTTAGCGAATACTTTAGCTAACATTCTCTAAGGCTAAGCCAAGGAGAATATTTGTATCCCATTTTCTAATGATCGAGAATGTAATTCACAGTTTCTCGTAAATCGATTGAAATCTATTTTCGATTTTTACCCAGAAGAAGTTAGAATTCTAATTTTCTGCTGACGGGAATATCATAATATCGTTTTCATAGAGACAGTGAATATTGAACTTCCGTTCTCTAGTAGTTGGGATGCCCCAGTAACATTTTATATATGTATACTTGGATCGCTTTCTGATTTATGATTTTGTTTGTGTGAAATTCTACATTGAGGTTTTTCCCCTTAACTCCAGCGCACTCCAGCACACTGACGCCGATGCACCTGCGTAAGGCGAAGCTCATGTTCTTCTTCGTACGGTACCCCTCGTCCTCAGTGCTCAAGACGTACTTCCCGGACATCAAATTTAACAAGAACAACACTGCCCAACTCGTTAAATGGTTCTCAAATTTCCGGTGAGTGTTCATCCCTTTGTACCACTCTTCTCTATTTTAGGGAGTAACTTTAGGATTTAAGATATTTTAAGAAGTATCTTTTTACAGTGATACATAACACTTGATTCCTGTAGTTTGTATTTTAGGGATAGTATGTTGTCTTCTTTAAGGATGAGGATTTGCTGACATGCTTAAAACATCCTGGGTTTAGTCCTGTCAGTGTTTGTTTTGTAAAGGCTTAAAGATGGCAGGATTGTAATGTCTTTCCTCACATCTTGTTGTCAGGGAGAGTGTCTTCATAATCCTTCTGGCGTTACAGTAATTTGTTCTCTTCCCTGTGGCGGTGTTGTCCTGTCCCAACCTCCCATCCGCAGGTGTTACAATGTGTTCAAGCCAAATGTGTTCACGTGTTGGTTTTCTTCAGGTAAATGTGTTCACTATGCAGGTGTTACAATGTGTTCACGTGCTTCTGCTTGCAGGTGGCACGTGTTCATGTGTTCACAGGTATACGGTGTTACAATGTGTTCACGTGTTTACGCGTGCACGTGTTCACGTGTTTCACGTGTGCAGGTGTTACAATGTGTTCACGTGCTTGTGTGCAGGTGCTTGTGTTCAATTGTCAGGTGTTACGTGTTAACGTTACAATGCAGGTGTTCACGTGTTCACGTGCTTTATGCTGTTGCAGGTGTTCTACAGGTGTTATAACGTGTTCACGTGCTTCTATGCAGGTGTTACAATGTTCACGTGTTTATGCAGGTGTTATATAGTGTCATGCAGGTGTTTTAATGTGTTCACGTTTCTATGCAGGTGTTTCGGCGCAGGTGTTACATGTGTACGTTCAGTGTTTATGCACTATGCAGTGTTCTGTTGCGTTGCAGGTTCACGTGCTTTATGCAGGTGTTACAATGTGTTCAATGCTTTTATGGTGCTCCATAATGTGTACGTTACGTGCTTCTATGCAGGTGTTATAATGTGTTCACGTGCTTCTCGCAGGTGTTACAATGTGTTCACGTGCTTTTATGCAGGTGTTATAATGTGTTCACGTGCTTCTATGCAGGTGTTATAATGTGTTCACGTGTTTAACGTGTTACGTGCTTCTATGCAGGTGTTTCGTTCACGTTTTCTATGTGCACGTGTTGTGCAGGTGTGTTAAATGTGTTCACGTGTTCATGTTGCTATGCGTTCACTTGTTTCATGCAGGGCACTGTTTATGCGTTCTGCGCAGGTGCTTCTACGTGCATGCAGGTGTTACAATGTGTTCACGTGCTTCAACAGTTAAGCTCTTTGAAGCACAAAACACAAGAACGGGTGCTTCATTAGAGTAATAACAACAAAAACTATTAGAAATGGTAAAAGAGTTTACGTTATATCTACGTAAATTGCTCGTGATATCTTAACTGATCACTACTGTATGTCGATTGATCAAGAATTGGTGATTGATCAATGACGTAGCGACAAACCTGTGACTTGTCGAGTAATCACGTCGACTGATTATTTACTTCGCCGATGACTTATGTGGGGAATTCTGACGTGTACTCTTCCTCTCCTATCGTCTTGCTACACCTTGGAATTGAATATATATGAGAGGAGAAAAAAGAAAAAAGTTTAGAGAGAGAAAGAGAGCGAATAGGGAGAGAGAGAGAGAGAGAGAGAGAGAGAGTAAGTAGGAGAGGAGGAGGTGTGAGAGGAGGAGAATAATGATGGAGTGAGGGGGAAGAGGTAGATATGAATTAGGTGTGAAAGAGAGAGAGTAGAGGGAGACAGGGAGGTGGTATGGGAGGATTTATTGGCGAATTGCTTAGTTTATTGAAAATACGCGCGCGCTCACACACTCAAGCAAGCAAGCAACCAACCAACCACGTTATAAACACACACACACACACAAACACAATGAATTATATTATACACTCACACGTACCATGAATATACACACACACACACACACACACACACACACACACACACACACACACGCACTCGAATTACACACACACACACACACACAAACACACACACACGTACCATGAACACACACACACACACACACACACACACACACACACACACACACACACACGTACCATGAATTAAGTACACACACACACACACACACACACACACACACAACATATTACACATAATTACACACACACACACACACACACACACACACACACACACACACACACACACACACACACACACACACACACACACACACACACACCATGACACACAACACATGGACACACACACACCATGACACACACCACAATGTACCATTTAGTAGCTGAGATTCTTCCTTCTCCTCCTCTCTACTGAGACCAAGAATGGCCCACCTCCCTCCTGTCCCTATCCCATTCCCTCCGCCACCTCACTCCCCTCCTCCCATCCCAACATCAGAAGACTCTCCCCTCCTCCCTCCTCTCCCTTCCCTCCCTCAAGGCTCAATTGTCAGCTACAGACACCGTATTAATCGTCTTTTTTTATCCACAATGGAGGGGAAAGACGGAAGGACTATAATTAATTTGAATAAATGATAACATAAATAGTGTTTGCTCTTGAATGTTTCTACGGAGGCGTATCTTTTATTTATTTTTTCCTGTGCTGATGCAGGTGTGGTGATGTGGTGGTGGTGGTACAGGTGTGGTTCAGGTGTGGTGATGTGGTGATACAGGTGTGGTGGTGTAGGTGTGGTGGTGCAGGTGTGGTGGTGGTGTGGTTCAGGTGTTGTGATGTGGTGATGGTGTGGTGGTGCAGGTGTGGTCCAGGTGTTGTGTTATGGTGATGCAGGTGTTATGTTATGGTGATGCAGGTGTTATGTTATGGTGATGCAGGTGTTATGTTATGGTGATGCAGGTGTTATGTTATGGTGATGCAAGTGTTGTACTATAGTGTTGCCAGTGTTGTACTATAGTGTTGCCAGTGTTGTGTTATAGTGATGCAGGTATTGTGTTATGGTGATGTAAGTATTGTCTTATGGTGCCGCAGATATGGTGTTTTGGCTCGATTGTAGCGTTTTGGTGTTATGAATTTAATATTTTTTTAACGAAAGTGTTGAGATAGAAGCGAACGTTACCTTACTTGAAATTCGATAAACAAAACCGTATTCATGTGTATGTAAAATGAGGTGACGTATCCGACTGAAGATTGAGAAACGTGGAATGAACTCACACACACACACACACACACACACACGGTCCTTGATGATGATGATTATTATTAATATTATTATTATTATTATTATTGTTATTATTATTATTATTTTTATTATTATTTTTATTCTTATTTTTATTATTATTATTATTGTGTAGGAATGTAATAATGATAATCGTAAGCCTTGGTTTAAATATTAGAAGATGGAAGAGAAATGATAGAAAGTGAGGAGAGAACAATAAATAGCAAGGGATAGCGAATAGGGTTGAAATGGAGAGATAGAAAGTCCTATAATGATAAATTAAAGTAGAAACCAGGAAGAGATGAAGGCAGGGGATTAAAGAAAAGAGTAAAGAAGGAGATAGAAAGAGATTACTATAATTAAGGTAAGAACGAGGAGGAGACTACAGAATGGGTGAAAAAGAGTAATAACTGAGACAACAAGAAGGAAGTGAGAACGAGAGAAAGTAAAGGAAAAATAAGAAATAAGAGAGTAAGGAAGGAGTAAAAAAGAGTAATAATTAAGGTAGGAACAAGGAAGAGCTATAGAGAGGGTAGTGTAATTAATGCAGGGAGGCGGGCCGGCGGCGCTATGAATGTTGAATTAAGAAGAAGGGGGAACGTCGCGTCTCATGCCTTCTGGTGCGCCTACTGCTGCGTGCTTCCTGCCTCCACCTCCCTGCTTGCTGCTCCTGCTTGATAGTGCTGCTTTTACGTGGAGTTGCGTAGGAATATGGGTAGAGGGGGAAGAGTGTGTTGTATGGAGGGGTAAGGTGTGTGGGTGGTGGAGGAAAATGGGTGTAAGAGGACAAAGGTGTGTGTGGGTGGGTGGGTGGAGGGGAAGAATGGGTGTAAGAGGATAGTGGTGGAAGAGGACAAAGGTGTGTGTGGGTGGGTGGGTGGAGGGGAAGAATGGGTGTCGATGGTGGAAATAAAGAAGGGTATGTGGGAAGGGTGTGTGTGTGTGTGTGTGTGTGTGTGTGTGTGTGTGTGTGTACTAGGGTTACATATGTGTAGTTTGCCCTAAGGTGTTGATGATACAATGTGACCACAATAACTTCATTAAAGAGTCATAACTAAAACAAACACACACACACACACACACACACACACACACACACACACACATTTTCGTTATCCTTTGCTTCCTTTACTTATTTTCTTCTTTCTAATTAATTTTCTTCTTGTCCTCCTCAATCTTTTAATCCGCTTTCTTCAGCCAGTTCCTTCTTTTGTTCCGGAGTTCATAATCTCCCTCCTCCTTTTTTTTCTGTTTCCTCTTCTAATTCCTCCTTTCCCTTATCTCCCCCTCTCTCCCTTTGCCTCCTCCTTTCCATTATATTCCTCCTCTTCTCCCCCTTTCCATTCTCTTTCCCCTCTCCTCCCCCTTTTCATTCTCTTCCCCCTCTCCTCCCCCTTTTCATTCTCTAGTCCCTCCCTCGCCGTTTCTTTACCATATTCTTCCCCACTCTCTTTCTCCTTTTCCACTTCTTCTTACCATGCTGCCCTCTCACCCCTTCTCCCCTTGGCAGGTGAGGCGAGGGCGTGCGTGTTCCCCTAAACGCTCCCACTTAAGAACTTTTACTAGGCTCTTCTTATCATCGGAGTTAGATATCGACTGTTAGTTGTTTGGCTGCACGCTGTCCGATCCCGAGGGGTCTTGGCCACCTGACCGCTCCTCAACCTGCCTCTGCTGCCCCTTGCTAGTTCTAGGTGGAGGAGAGGCGGGGTTCTGGGAGTGATAGTGGAAGCAAGAATCAGAACGCGGATGTTGCTTGAGGGTGTAGTGGTGGTGGCGTTTGAGGGTGGTGGTAGTGGTGGTGTTTGAGGGTGGTCATGGGGGTGGCAGTGGTGGTGTTTGATGGTGGTAGTGGTGGTGTTTGATTGTGGTAGTGGTGGTGTTTGAGGGTGGTGATGATGTTCTTACCAGCCGAATATCTTCTGTCCTAAACTGTGAGTGAGTGAGAGGGTGACGTTGGATGTGGGAGAGGGGGAGAGTGAGGGGGAGACAACACAAAACACTTTCACCCTCAGTTTTCTCCCTCACTCCCTGGACTCACCCTCGCGTCTCCTCCCTCACCCTGTCAAACCATCATCTCCTCACCAAAGTGCCTCACCCTCCTACCTCTGAATTCATCTCTTACCCTCACTGTGTCGTGTCGTTTTCTTCTCCTTCGTGTTGTTCTTCCTTATGCTTCGTCTTTGTTTCTCCTCCCTTTCAGTAATTATTTCTTACGGTAGACTGCTTTACCTCATATTTTTATTGCTTCTTCTTTTCTCCCTTCCCCCTCCCCTCCCCAGCACGTGTACCCTGTAGTTCGGTTTAGTACCCTTTCCCCCTCCCCCTCCCTCAGGGCCGCTAGTGGCCGGTGCAGCCCCACAACATATCGAAGTATCGGCCCTCGTGCACAGTTTTATATTAGAGAAAACGCCGGTGTTCTCGGTATGGAGGCCAGGCTTAGAGCGGCGGGTGTCTGAAGAACCAATATTGACTCACCAGGTCAGCCAGAGGGAGACGCCAGGGAGAGATCTACCTCTCTACCTCTTCCTCTTCCTACACCAGGTAGAACGTGAGGCAAGTTGTGTCACTCGCCTCACTAATGAGGTAACCCACATCTTACTCATGACAGACACGACGAGAGAGAAAGGGAGAGAAAAGAAGTGAGGAGGTGAAGGATGATCACCAGCATCTCTTGCTGGCACAAGTGAGACAAACTCCTCACTTACCTCACCAGTATCTCCCACCCAATAAGAAGCTGCAATGTTCTCCTGCCATGAAGAAAGTCGCCTTAGAAGAGGTTTTGTGGGTCGAGGGTCACGGGATGTTTTGGTTATAAGACTGGAGTCTTCCGGGGCCTGGCGGGAGCTGCAGTGTAAGGTAGAAGAGAAGAGAGGCAGGAAACACATTTTTAAAACAAGGAACGAAGGCTAGGATGGGGTGAAGGTTATATAAGGTCTGGATGGTGGAGCGTTGGTTGGATATGGTTCTGTATGGGACGGGGCTAGGTGAGGTAGGATGGGTCTCGGACGGGGCCAGGTGAGGTGAGATGGATCTATGTGGGGCGGAGTAAAGTAGAATGGGGTAGGTCTGTTTGGGGCGGGGCGGGGCGGGGCGGGGGGGAAGAATACCAACAGCCCTGGAGGGCCACACTAGCCCCGCGCTAAGCGTTGTATCCTCCCGGCCTCCTGCCTGCCACGCGCCTCCAGAAGAATTCACTAAAGTAAACTCCGCTTGTTTCCTGCCTCCCCTCCCCTCCTCCCTCACACCTCCTCTCCTTCCCCACCCTCTCCTCCTCCCCACCTCTCCTCCTCCCTCACACCTCCTCTCCTTCCACACACCTCTCCTCCTTCCCCACCTCTCCTCCTCCCACCTCTCCTCCCACACACTTCCTCCTCCCCCACATCTCCCCTCCCCCACCTCCTCCCTCCTCCCCCTCCTCCACACGCCTCTCCTCCTCCTTCCCCCACACCTCCTCCCCCCCACCTCCCCCTCCTCCCACACCTCCCCCTCCTCCCACACACACCTCCCCCCCTCCCCTCCCACACCCCCCCTCCTCCCCCACCCCTCCCCTCCTCTCCTCCACACCTCCCCTCCCTCCCCTCCTCCTACTCACCTCTCCTTCCCCTCCTTCACTTTACTCCCTACCTTCCTTGCCTCACCCTACCTCTCCCTCGCTTTTACTTCCCTCCATTTCCCTCACTCTCCTTCCTTACTCCCATTCCTCACTTGATTCCCTCCGTTCCTTACCCCCCTTTTTTACCCTATTACCCTACCCCTTTCTCACCCCCCCTCACCCCTCCCTCCCTTTGCCTTCCCTTGTCTTTGCTCGTCCATTCCACCATCTCCTGTATCTACTCTCCCTCTTGTCATCATATCTACGAACGCTTATCCCTTCCACTCTTATTCTCCCCATTTCCATTCTCTCTTTCTCTCTCCTTTATGCCCTTAACTCTCCCCCCCCTTATTTCTTCCTCTCCTCCTTCTTCTAGTTACTCTTTCCTTACTCTAGGTGCTGACCGTGGTGGAAGGGGCTTACAGGTGTGTGTTCTAGAGGTTAGTTACTAGAGATGAACTATGAAATTACAGTTAACAGTTGACGTAAGAATAACATGAGGTTACAGGTGCGTGTGTGTTACAGCAGCTGAGTTAACCCTTTTACCTCTGTTAGTTCTGTGTTCTTAGTATAGTATAGTTAACCCCTCCCTCCCTCCCTCCCTCCCCTCCTCCTCCCTCCCTCCCTCCCTCCCTCCCTCCCTCCCTCCCTCCCTCCCTCCCTCCCTCCCTCCCTCCCTCCCTTTCCTCCACAACTCATATTTACCTTAGGAAGTTCGGCACGTTTCTCAGGTATTTCAATGACACAGGTAAACAACTACACATCCATTTGTAACCTTAGACGTGTGCATACATCCGCACACAAGTCAACATTCTTAAACACATTTGAATACCTAAAATTCGTAGTCTTGGCGCAACACACACACACACACACCTTCAGGAACTCTAACACAGGTAGAATACTTGCTCTCCTCCCCCTCCCTCCCTCTTCTCTTTCACTCCAGTGGTTGATTTTTAAGTACGCTTGTGTTTTTAGTTCTCATTCCTCCCCCTTACCACTATTCTTGCCCCCTCAACGCCATGTGGTCGTCAGTATGTGTGGAATTTGTTAGACCAGGCGTGGCACCATTTATAGTGCCACTACTGCCAGTTGTGTCACTGACCCTCCCTTTTCTTCCTATCTCTACTAACACGACTTCCCCACACTTTGCGATGTGGACGTAAAACCACATTCTCGCGACCCCCACCCCTCGCGACCCCCACCCCTTGACCCCCTCCCTCGTCTTCTTCCCCCACTGAACAGAATATCTCATAAACTGTGTTGACCCCAGAAATGAGCTGTCGACCAAACAATAGGAACTCACACACGACGGATGAGCTCTGCCGCGGGCGATGAATGGTTGAGGCTTGACCATTAACGTCGTTAGTACTAGTAATAGTACCGCCTTTTGGAGCCATCACCAAGCACTACTCTAGTTAATACCAAGAGTAAGTTTGGTAGCTGTGTCAGTACTAGCCCGGTCCTTGTGCTCGGCTGCCCATGAATAATTATGTGTACAAGACTCCTGAAGGCTGACGCCCCCCCCCCCCAACCTGACGGCCACTACATCTACCTGATGTCCCCCACCACCAGCAGGTGTGCAGACGCCACCTGGGGAATAATTAGCGCGTGGAGGATCATATCTTGGTGCTCACCTGGCTGTGTTTGTCATATTGATCCTCCCTCCCATTGTGACCTGGTATTTAAAAGACCCACTCTGTTGACACCATCATTTAGTGGTGAATTTGACGGCTCATAGAGTTTTGCCTTGCGAGGTAAGACAGGGGCATTATTAAGGACAAACGAGGTCAATATATAAGAACGATGACAATGGATCAGCAGAATTTGATATTTATTAATTAAGAGGGCGCAGTTGTTGTTGACATACGTCCAATACTCATTGATCATGGAGGTGCTGGGCGAAGAAGACCCTGTGTGTGTGTGTGTGTGTGTGTGTGTGTGTCGGTAGCGTCCCAAATTTTATCAATGATTACGAAAATTCCCGGATCGTTGTCACTCGCAATCAACAAGTTGTGGCAGGAGTGAGGGACGAGGAGAGGGGGGGGCTCATGGTCCTGGTGTATAATGGGCGAGGGATCTAGGGTCGTTCCGGAGGTCGTTGAGGGCCACCCGAGTCAAGGACCAACCACTTGTAGGCGTGTACGACCTTTAATTAAGAAGTGTGGGTGATAGGTGGTGGGGAAACCTCTCAGCGGGCGAGACTGTGTCAACTCAATCTGGGGGTCCAGCAAGACATGTCAAGTGGGCCCTCGCCTCTTATCTGCTCGCCAACCCTTATCACCCCTGATTAAGGCAGGAAACGCCCACTCTGTCCATAAATATATATATATAAAGCGCTTAAGTCTGTACGGCCACGACCCGGGACACTCGATAAG
Organism: Homarus americanus; assembly: GCF_018991925.1. Classification (NCBI taxonomy): domain Eukaryota; kingdom Metazoa; phylum Arthropoda; class Malacostraca; order Decapoda; family Nephropidae; genus Homarus; species Homarus americanus. The sequence goes on from NW_024718697.1 coordinate 548,757, forward strand.
GGTCACATTCCGTCTTGGTGTCGAGGGGTTGTCGACTGTGGGTGAGAGAGTGTGAGGACCTGTGTTGATGCGGGGACGGTATCGGGGTGCGGTGGGCGGCGTGTGCGCGATAAACCCGGGGCGTGTGGGGTAACCACTGAGGCCCTGCCACTCTGCCCTATACCACACCATCACCACCTCCTGCCCTACACCACACCATCACCACCTCCTGCCTACCACACCATCACCACATCTGCCTACACCACACCATCACCACCACACCATCACTGCCCTACCACACACACCATCACCACCTCCTGCCCTACCATCACCACCTCCTGCCCTACACCACACCATCACCACCTCCTGCCCTACACCACACCATCACCACCTCCTGCCCTACACACCATCACCGCCTCCTGCCCTACACCACACCATCACCACCCTGCCCTACACTACCATCACCACCTCCTGCCCTACACCACACCATCACCACCTCCTGCCCTACACCACACCATCACCACCTCCTGCCCTACACCACACCATCACCACCTCCTGCCCTACACCACACCATCACCACCTCCTGCCCTACACCACACCATCACCACATCCTGCCCTACACTACACTATCACCACCTCCGGCCTAAAAATTGGGAGTGACTTGAATAGCGGTGGTTGTGAGTCAATCTTAATTTTGTTACCGTTGGTGCACGTTCATGTCTTGCCTTGATAGACTTTACTAAAACGTCATATACACTACGTGCCCCTTATAACTAGTCTGGCTTATAACTAGTAGCTTAAATATTCATAAATTTTGCTTTTCATACAATGCAGGTAAGATCAAAGGCCCGATCGGGGATAGAAAAAGGGTGGCATTCATGCAAGGTACAGCTGATAGGGGAAGTGATGCAGGTATAAATCATCTGTCCTGTGTTAATGTGGTTGGAAAACACAAACAACAGCATCATCATTGTGGATAATTACATTGGTCATCCTCTCTCTCTCTCTCTCTCTCTCTCTCTCTCTCTCTCTCTCTCTCTCTCTCTCTCTCTCTCTCTCTCTCTCTCTCTCTACCGTGTCCCCGCCACAAAACTCCCTGGGGCGTGTGCGTGTTTCCCCCTGGCCTAGATCCTTTGCACAGTATCGCTTAGTGTGTGTCTTAGTCGTTGCTAATTACTGCTAATCGTATCTGCACGTAGGGGGAGTCGGTCGCCACCCGTTCGCATAGAAAATCGATGATACGAAATTTTGGACCACACTCGCTATCACGAACGAACCCCGACTACGGATGGATTATTTTATACGGTGCAGCTGTTTGAGATAGAGGCATACGGTAAAGACGGGGTGATAGAAGTGCCTTAGCGTATATTGAGCGTTCGGGAAACTTAGATTTTTATTTATTTATTTTTTTTTTTTAACGCTGATGAAGGAGGAATTTGACGTACAAGGCTATCTTATTATGGCGGTCTTTGATGTAACAGCGCGTAGAATGCATAAAGGATTAGGCTATCCGAAGGGCGAAGAAGGGGGGGGGGCGCCTTGGTGCGTGCGATTAGGGAGTGTGGGTGGGAGAGCGCGTGAGAGAGGGGGAGGGAAGGGTGTGGGTAGGAGATGGAAGGATGGAGGGAGGGAGAGAGAAAGGAAGTGTGGGTGAGAGGAAGGTAGAGAGGGTGGGTGGGAGAAAAGGGAGGTGCGGGGACAGGGAAGAGTGTCCGTAATACAAAAAAGAAAAGTATGAAGGGAACGAGAAAGAGTTGCTGGAGGCTGCATCCGTGACGTCATCAGCATCATTATCGTGAAGTCGGATCGCTGTGAGTAAGTTACCCGAACGTAAACAAACCAACTTAGTTGTACTTTCGGAAGATAAACGACGATAATGTGGTAATACTGTGATATACTTAAGAATATATATATAAATATTCACGGGGGAGAGAGATTACATGAATATACACAAGGAGAGGATAAGGAAGAGAAAGAAGATGTAAGACAGGCGGTGGCGTCTTGGGCCGCCCCTTGAGGCACAGTCTACTTCACCCGGGAGGAAGTAGGAGTGTACAAAAGACTGGGGGGAGTAGTGCTGCTCTGGATTGATTTCTCCTGTGTTCTCTCTCTCTCTCCCTCATCCTTTCCTCTCTCTCTCTCTCTCTCTCTCTCTTTCTCATCTTTCCCTCATCACCCTTCAACCAGGTACTCTCAGTATTTCCCACCATCAGCCTAAGTAGTGCCTCTCATCATCCATTCCACTTTAATCTTTCACTTTGTTTATCCATTACCCCCCTCACCTCACATCGACAGCCCCTCCCCCCAAGTCATACTTCACAATTTTCAAATCTTCGTTTCTTTTTCTCTTTTTTTTTATTACCGTATTTTTTCAGCTTTAATTTTATATCTTTTACTCTGGTTTTATTGTTCAACTCTTTTTGCTTTGTGTTGTTTTTACTCTTAAGATTTTTTCCTTGTGAATATCTCTTGTATTCTTCTTGCTAACCCGAGCCGTCATTTCCACGTGATCTCTCTTTGTCTTCCCCCTTTCTTCATGTCTCCCTCTCTTCCTCATTATCCCTACCTTCTTCATTTCCCTGCTCCTCCTCCTTCGCCGTCCCCTCTCTCTCTCTCACTCTCTCTCGTCTTCTCTCTCCCTCGAGGATCTCCTTAAGGGGTTCGTTCTCAAAGTTGCCGGACGTGATTTTTTAACTTGGGTAGATCACCACAAGTCTTTCTTCGACTATGTACAGCTCACGTCTAACAATGATGTGAACAAAAATCGCCATGTATGATCACAGGGATTTATGAGGCTAAAATATACACGGAGGAAGAGGCAGGAGTGTGCATACAGCTTAGTAATTGGGGTCCGTTTGTGATAATGTTCATGTAGTCCCCGTACAGCCTAGCGCGCTTGGTGATTATCGCACGCGAGGCAACTAGACTCGAGATCCTCACAACCCTTCTACTCGGGTTTGTCAAGCCGTACGGCAAACTTCGATTTTTTTTTCGTAATTTTTCTTGCTAAGCGTGTTCTCATCAACTTCCCGTTGATGATTAGTCGTCAATCCGCTATATAATGAGTGAAACGGACAGCAATTAGGCCATCGAAAGGATGATATTCAATGGTAAGGAGAAGGAAAGAACGAGAGTTTGCAGGTTGTAGCCGATGTTACGCTGACTGTGCTCAGAAATTTCCGCATTCTGGTCAGTGACAATATTTTATCATGCAAAATCTCTCTTAACTCGCCGTTTTCCCCAGTAATTATGCAAGAAATCTGTAGGTTGATTATCACTTGATATTTTTTTGGTGTAAATTTGCATTCAATTAATAAAGACTTTAATGAAAGGCGGAGAGTGAAAACCAGAGACTTGAATGTGTTCCATCATGTGTTAGCATGTCGAGGTATTAACTCTTAACTGGAGAACAGAAGGCCGGCTAGCCCTCCAGTCATTATACTAGGAGTATAAGTCACCCCACCTTAAATATTCATTAAGACAAACACACATTAGCCAGAGTAAAGCTTGTTAGCGCTTCTCTCTGTGACCAAATCCAGAGGCGCGCTTATCAGACCTCCGAGATTTCTTACTCCTCATTAACGCTGACTTGCCACATTTCACATTCAAGTTGGCATTAGATTTATATGGGCCAAATTGCCCTCTGAGGAGTCGTTTAGGGTTTAGTCTCGGCATCTCCAGTCTTATCTGTGGCCTCGTTAGCCTAATTAACACATATTTTTGACGAAGCCGAGGAGATGCGGCGTTGTTTACAAACTCAGAGATGTTCCCGTGCAATGTCATTTGTTCCCGCGCTTTTTAGTCATATAATTAACGCTTGTCTGAGTGCAACCTTTACTGGTGGGGGAATTTTACCCGTTTCTTTGAAGATAACATTTCAGTGGGTTTCAGAGTGTGTTGTTCAAACAGTTCCAGGCCACGAGGCTAATTTTCTCAGAGAGAGGAGAGGAAAAAGTGTATGATTGCGGGTGAGCCCACAGCCATCTATCACCCCAATTTTATTTCCTGACAAGACCTGAGCAACCACGCGAACAAATGGAGGTTGCTAGTGGGCCATAAATTAAAGCAATTAACTTAACTCACTGCCTTGCGAGATGTGGTTAAACGGCCAACGAACAAACCGGTAAGAAACCCAGATGAGGTTAAGTGCGCGCTGGGGAGGTATTGGAGGCAACCAGGCTAGTGCTGCTTGGAGTTTTACCCAAGTGGATGGTGAGGCTAGGCTGTTAGGCCAAGTGGGTGTGGTAGTTATTCTGAAATGGCCACTAATGGGGTGTGCATTTGGAGATTTTTCACCTGGTTTCATAGTTCTTAGTCTCTCTCTCTCTCTCTCTCTCTCTCTCTCTCTCTCTCTCTCTCTCATCCAGATGTTCACTTTATTACTGTGCCACACACTTACATTGCGCCACCGAGAGCTCCCGCACCACTCCCTCCTTCTGACTCATAACTTTACTTTAGTCAAGAGATACTTTGCACGTTCCCACGCCTAGGGGGAGGGGGTGGGGAAGGGAGTCGCAGAATGTGCCTAGATCTCTGACAGGTTAATTCTCAGCAGAAGTCATTTATGCGATCTTAAATCCCTTCTCACAGAGCGACATCACGTAGTGGTCACGCCTGTGTTTACATTATTGTGGATCACTTACGCAACCTTTAATTATTATTGTTTATATTTGTGTCATGGCGGAGTTGTTATTGTTTACGAGATAAGCAATTTGTTATCCGATTTTATTTATTTAAATGATCAACGACATGAGAAATTAGGATATTTAATAATAATAATAATAATAATAATAATAACAATAATAATAATAAGAATCCAATAACATATAAAAATCATTGTTCGGAAGTATTATATAGTTGGTTTATCATTGGAATTCCTTAACCCGTTTTTATACACCAACCTCCATTTCTAGTTACCATAATACAATCTGCACATCTACGACCCTCTGTTTCCACCCTCACTAATTTCCACCACCCCCCCCTCACTTTCTCCACCCTCCCCCTTTCTCCCCTACCCTACCCTTCCCCCTACCCTACCCTTCCCCCTACCCTACCCTCTCCCTCCCCTCACCCTCACCTTGTTCTTCGTGAACTTAACCTTGAGTTTGTTTTTATTTTTGCTTCGTCTTTTGTTTTACTATCTTTCTTTTAAAGCCCTGGTCTCTCTCTCTCTCTCTCTCTCTCTCTCTCTCTCTCTCTCTCTCTCTCTCTCTCTCTCTCTCTCTCTCTCTCTCTCGTTAACCAAGTGTCTAGCACGCCATCTGTTGTGAACATCAGAAAGAGGGAGGTGAAGGGGAGGCACTGAGGGGAAAGAAGAGGCGTAGAGTAGAAGAGAAAGAAGGGGAGTGAAGTAAGTCAAGGGAAAAGAAGAGTAGAAATAGAATGACGGGAAGAGAACAGAAGTGACGTATATTAATAAGGCTGGGAGGGAGGAGAGAGAGAAGAGACGTGATAACAGGAGAGGAGAAGGTGTGACATATGAGCCTTGGTGACTTGATGTTGTTATTGTCTTCACTCCTTTTGTTTACTTGCAAATTGTTGTTGCTCTTTTCTTATTATTTACTTTGGTAATTGCGTTGAGTGTAAGATGGCACTATCAACCTCCCCCTCCCCCTCCCCCCAGATCGATTTTTTTTTAATTTCGGGTAATTATGCGAAGATCACCCCTGAGTGTGTGGCGGCCGTGACGTCATGATTATTGAGAGAAGGGTGGACCGGGAAGGTGATGACGTCATAATTGAGGTGTTTGATGACGTCGTAGTTTGGGTGAACGTCGTGCTTGTATCTCTGGTGGACTAACTAGTAGGTCGTGGTTCGGTGAGCTGTGACGCCAGTTTTATGATGTTATAGTAAACGGAGACACTGCTGATGAAAATTTAATAATAAATTAATAATTCTAGAGTTATTATTAGAAAGAAAATAACGGTACTTAGTTAATGATCTTGATAATGACGAGATAACAATAATTAACAAATAGGGACATAGTTAAAATGATAAATAACAGTAAAAATGAGGCAAATTAGAGATGGTAACTAGCGCTAACTGATAAGTTGGTACATAATTAAAAATGATAACCAAGTCATAACAATTGACTATAATGAAGTGAATAGGGGGGGGGGGGTGGTAGACGAGGGTTGGTCACTGTGCCGCCCACTCACAACACTGACGATAAAAATGGTAGTTATAACGTGATTAATTAAAACTCACACACACACAGACACACACACAAACACACACAGACACACACAGACACAGGTGTTCTCTCCACAACACCTGGCTCTCTCTCTCTCTCTATCTCTCTAATATTCTCCCTAATTCCCTTCCTAACCTTCCTCCTCTTCTCAAACACCCACCCCCCGACTCCTTCCCGACAGCCTCACAGTGCCGGGGGGCAGGGTGTGAGGAGGGACTGACAATAATATAAAATTAATAAACGTGAATATTAGAGAAAATATTATTAACTTTGGCCCTTCATTCCAGTACATGAAGCCTGAACCTGTGTATTGTGAGGGGTGTTGTGGGGGGTGAGGGTTGTGAGGTGTGTTGTGAGGTGTGTTGTGGGGGTGAGAGGTGTGGGTTGTGAGGTGGGTTGTGAGGTGTGTTGTGAGGTGGGTTGTGGGAGGTGAGGGTTGTGAGGGTTGTTATTTCCTCCATACCTCATGTATCTTTCCTTCCATCCCCCCCTCATTTTTCATCTCCTTTTACCCCTACTATTTTATTCTCTTTCTTCCTCCGCTTTTTTTTATCATTCTCCCTCTCCTACCACCACATACCTCCTCATTCTCTCCTTCTCCTACCTACCCATTCTCTCATTCTCTCCCTCTCCTACCTACCCATTCTCTCATTCTCTCCCTCTCCTACCTACCTACTTCCCCATTCTCTCCCTCTCCTACCTACCCATTCTCTCCCTCTCTTCCCTTCCTCTCGCATCTACCCTTTATTGTCGCTAATCAGCCGTGTAAGTTTTTTTTAGTGTTCTTCGTTTGCTTCGTTAACCTTTGCTTTGTTGCACCTCCCTCTTTATCCGCGGCTGTGCTTCATCCACCCACCTTGTTAACCCTCCACCCCCCTTACACCCTTCACGCGGTTTCTCTCTCTCTCTCTCTCTCTCTCTCTCTCTCTCTCTCTCTCTCTCTCTCTCTCTCTCTCTCTCTCTCTCTCTCTCTCTCTCTCTCTATCCACCTGTATAGTCTCCTTTCTCTGGATACTTTTTATCTCATCTTATTTTCTGTGTCCCCGTATTATGCCGCTCCCCTTCTTGCTATCCTTCCTTCTCTCCCTCACTGATATCCTACCTCCCTCTCTCCCACTCACGTCATCTCTCCCTTCCTCCTTCTCCCCGTTCACGCTATCATCTCTCCGTCCCCCTCCCCCATACATGTCATCCCTCCCTCCCTCCCCTCCCACTCACGTTATCCCCCCCCCCCCTCACTCACGCTATCCCCTCCCTCCCTCCCACCTTCACCCCCACGGCCTAAAACACTCCTCCATCACCTACTAGTTTTCTTCTGCATTAATATTCATTGTGGTACGGGACCCGCATCACCCACGGGTCACGGCGGGACTTTGCCCTCCTTTCTGCATTGTGGCCACCAGCCCTTACTGTGGTGGTGTGTGGGCCTTATTGTGGCCACCAGTCTTTACTGTGGTGGTGTGTGGGCCTTACTGTGGCCACCAGTTTTTACTGTGATGGTGTGTGGGCCTTATTGTGGCCACCAGTCTTTACTGTGGTGGTGTGTGGGCCTTACCAGTCTTTACTGTGATGGTGTGTGAGCCTTATTGTGGCCACCAGTCTTTACTGTGGTGGTGTGGGCCTTATTGTGGCCACCAGTCTTTACTGTGATGGTGTGTGAGCCTTATTGTGGCCACCAGTCTTTACTGTGGTGGTGTGTGGGCCTTACTGTAGCCACCAGTTTTACTGTGATGGTGTGTGGGCCTTACTGTGGCCACCAGTTTTACTGTGATGGTGTGTGGGCCTTGTGTGGCCACCAGTCTTTACTGTGGTGGTGTGTGGGCCTTGTGTGGCCACCAGTCTTGACTGTGATGGTGTGTGAGCCTTGTGTGGCCACCAGTCTTGACTGTGATGGTGTGTGAGCCTTATTGTGGCCACCAGTCTTTACTGTGATGGTGTGTGAGCCTTATTGTGGCCACCAGTCTTTACTGTGATGGTGTGTGAGCCTTATTGTGGCCACCAGTCTTTACTGTGATGATGTGTTTTACTCTTTTGGTTGTACATGAATGTGCTCTGAGAATAACAATTATTATAGAGAATATTGTTGTTATTTTTATTATTATTATTATTATTATTATTATTATTATTATTATTATGACTGTTGTATTGTATTTTTATTATTACCATTACCTTTGCTACTGCTTATACTAATGCAATTCCTGCTACTTATTATATTACTACTACTACTGCTACTACTTCTACTACTTCTACACCACTACTACTACTACTACTACTATTGCTTTCACCATCAGCACTACTTTTACTTTCACTACCACCAGCACTACCGCCACTACTACCGCTGCTACTATTACAACAGCCACTACCACCATTACTACTATGATTAAGATGTTGATACAAGACTCGTATAACTGACTGTTTGTTCACCTCGGCAGGGAGTTCTACTATATCCAAATGGAGAAGTACGCGCGACAGTACCTGAGTGAGGGGGTGAAGAACGGAGATGACATTGCGGTCAACATGGACGCGGAAATCATCCGTGCCCTTAACCTACACTACAACCGCAACAACCACTTAGAGGTTTGTGGCCATTCTTGTAGTTATAAGGGAAAATGAGGAGTTATAGGGGAAAATGGGGAAGAAGTAGGGGAAAATGGGGAAGAAGTAGGGGAAAATGAGACAAGAAGAGGGACGAAAGGGATGGGTAGCACATGGAGAGGAAGGGTGAGGGACGAAAGAGATGGGAGACAGGGAGAGAGAGAGAGAGAGGGGTAGAGAGAGTAAACACGGGAGGGATAGACGGAAAGGAAGCAGGGAGAGAGATGGAGGAAAAGGAGAAAGTGTAAGGAAGTGAGGCAGAAGATAGAGACAGAGGAAAAGGAAATAAGGTGAGGACTAGAGGGAGGGAGAGACATATGGTGTAGGATTATTCTGTTAAATATACCACTGAATAAGATACTCTGTTGTAGTTGATCATGAAATTTCCACTGTTTAAGACACTGAACACTAGTAATGGTGATATACAGGGTACTTAAGAGCATTGTTGTGGTAGGACTTTTCTTATAAATATTTTCCTTTCAAAACTAATTTTTACATCTTCTTTTTTGTTAAAGCAGATCCCTGAGCACTTCAGATATGTGGTGGAGCAAACGATGAAGGAATTCTTCAAGGCAATTCAGGAACAAAAGGATACGGAACAGTCTTGGAAGAAAGCCATTTACAAGGTGATCGCGCGTCTCGACGAGACGGTACCCGAATATTTCAAGTCTCCGACGTTTCTGGAGCAGCTTGAGTAGCGGTGTTCTCCCGCCCCAGCCGGAGGACACCCGGCTCTGGCGGTACCACAACCTGCGGCTCGCGCCCAACCACCCTCTGCAGCACCCTCAACTGCAGCATCTTCAAATGCTGCAACCTCAGCTGTCACTTCGGCTGCAGCAACCTCAACTGCAGCTACCTCAGCTGCAGCATCAACAGCTGCAGCAACCTCAGCTGTCACCTCAGCTGCAACACCTAGGAGATAGAGATTCTGTATATACCAGTGACTGAGCGGCCTAAGGCTGGACTATTAAAGGAAGACATGTTCAAAAGAAGGCTAAGATGGAGGACTGTTATATGGGCATTCTTTTATTATTATCATGATACAAATATTGAAGGTGCATGTCTCAAATTTTGTCCAAATGTTGTAGCCTTGATTTATTGTGAATATCTATGAGACAAAGCATTTGTGCCTTTCCATGCCTTCCAGTAACAATGATGAGATCTTTCTGACAGCCCAATGTACCCAATTTGTATATAGTTTACTTTTGTTTCCCTTGTTTGTTTGGTTCCTCGAGCGAGAGGATGACTTGTGAACTCGCGGCCATGTGAGCCCACCTGGGCGATGCTGCCATAGCCCCGACACCCGCCTCAGGCCCCCGAAGTTCCGGGGCGCCTCCAAGCCGGGGTTGGGGCCAACCCTCACCCTCGCCACCGGGGGCGCCCCTTTGCCCCACCCCTACCTGCACCACACTTCTCAAGTCATGCGCTGCGTCGCATGCAAGAGTCTCCTAGTCACATGCTAGCTACCCAGGTCCTAGTTTTATTTTATCTGTTTATTTTGATTTTTTGCACTGATTCTCAATTAAGGCTCCTAGTTCTAAGTCATGCATGTAGGATAGTTGTTGATGGTGGTTCCCAGTTACCAAGTTATAATAGCCAACCACACAGTCAAGCCCATACACTCCATAGTCTGGCCCCGGGGGCACACACACTGGCCGGGGCCCACAGCGGGCTGCGGGTAACGGCGCCCCTGTTGTAGGCGCTACTACGCCCACAGCACAAGAGGACGTCGATGGTCCGCCCGCGCCCGCCCCCCTCCTCTCACCACAAGAAGGCAATACCCCAAGTCACAGACACTTGCTCACAACCACCCGTGTTAGGCGAGTTACCTGCGAGCATAAGACAAACCAAAGTGGCCTTGCTTTGTGGTGGTCGTAAACTAAGATTGACTGCAAGAAGACATCGTATGTGAGATCTAGTCACATGAATGAATCTCCGGTCTGTTGTGATGCAGACCAAGGCATAATCAGTTACCTATGTTGAGAAACCTGACCCAAAGTATGAATATCAAAGTGATCTCGAGACTGCTCAGATCTGACTAACCTTTTCCTCTTCCGTAGTGCACTCTGCTCTACTAACAAACTTACTAGCCAATATGGTGATGGGGTTTCTGTTTTTTAAGCTTTGTAGATAGAAGCTGTCAATCTGTCTCGAAGCTTTCCACTCATGCAAGTTGTTTATAATTACAAAACCAAAAAGACACATGGACAATTATTATCTTGTCAAACAAATGTATTAGCAGAAGTCACAAGTGGATTTTTGTTGGTGTAGTTCTCGTGGTTTAGCCCCCCCTCCCCTCCCTGGTGCAGTGTGTGCATCACTGAGTGTCAGTGTTGGGAGGGGCCTACACCACCCTCAGTACAGTTCAGTGTTCTTTGTCAGTAAAGTTGTGTGAACATGCAGAGCTAGTTGGCAGTGTATTGTCTCTGGCAGTCTATTATGCTCATGTCAAATTTCTTCATTGATTTGTTTTTGTATTTGCTATTGTATGCTATTAAAAATGCCATAGACAGTACATTCTCAAGACATATGGTAATAATGCTTTTCAAACCAAAACCTTGGTGCTAAATGTACAACCGTGTTAATCGTCTGGTACTTCCATTTAGGCGTTTTTATTACATTCCATAACGTAGTTTGTGTGGGTCAAAAGCTTTAGCAGCAAGTGTGGCAGCCTGGCGGTGCTTGAGGACCGCAGGCTGCCACCACAGTCATCACTCCCTGCTGCCAGTGTAGACCCGTACCAGAAACGTTAACAAATTAGGCACCTTAGAAATGGGTAGTGATGTGATTGCTTTTGTATGAGGATTGTTTCCCTATTGATCGTGAACTTTAGTCTTTTTGATGCTATATTTTCTTAAAATCAAATTTAAAAAAAAGTTTTTAAGGTGATTATATGCATTCCATACTCTCTTTATGGACTCTAAAAAAATCTATTTCTTTCTGACATTCTACATCTCTCTTTATTATTTTCCACTAACCCCAGCTGACCGGCGTACGGGTTAGCAGCAACCAAACCAATGTTTTTTTCCAGTCTAGTCCATACCTTAGAGTGTAAAAGAACAGTTAAGTGTTTGCTTCCAGAAGCTAGTTTGTAATGAGGTCCGTGCTGACAGGGCCGGCGTCAACAGGCGTCGGCTAGTCACTGAGTCAGTGGACCGTGGTTGAAGTATTCCATAGTTATTGAATCAGAGCTATTCCATGTTTGATTTGATGTTACATGTTCTCTCCCAGTTCAACTACAGGCTTGTTGTACCCGTTGATGATGCTATTGATGTCCATTCCTTCGGCATCTGTGTGTCGAGGTGACTTGAACTATCTAGCCCTGACCCATGCATAGACAGTATCAGGTCGCTCCACCAGGCTCAGGGCTGGATTGGTTGATAACTTTCTGGTGTTTTCTGAAGCACTGGTTCTGTGGGGACAAACTGCAACAGCAGGAACACAAGACCAAACCGAAGGCAAAATTACATAGTATAAAGTTTGTGGACCCCTATCCCCCTCACTCGGTGCTCTCCCTCCCGCTGCCAGTTCCCGTGGTGTCTCCAACTGCCATCACCTGGCGCCAAACTCTGCTGCCATTAAAATAGGCCTGGTACTAACCCTGCGTCTGTTACTACAACACACATGTCCTGGCGTCAACCCTGCAACAGCCGCTTCAAAGTACCATGGCCTGGAACCAACCTGTGGCTACCGCTACAACACGCCATGGCCTGGCGACAACACTGTGGTTGCTGTTCCAACACACCACAGCCTAGCAACAATTCTATGGCTACCGCTACAGCACACCACAGCCTGTTACCAGCCATGGCTGCAGCTTCAACTCGCCACGGCCTGGCGCCACCTGGGTTGGGGGTGCTACACAAACTTTCCACACAAAATTTAACGCAGTTATCAACAGCACTAACCGGAAGGGTCGCCTTGGTAAACGTCCAGTGTTTCAAGTGCCTTGGTCTTACATTTCGATAGAGGGCGGCCCTGTTTTTCACTATATCTCCCCACGGAACCTGTTATGCTCTCGCCATTCCATGTGAAGTGTTGATTTATGCCAATAGAAGCTTTTTTAGTTTCTGTTGGATTTATAGCAAGACAAAATGATGGTTTAGTTTCTAAAGATGAAAATTTAAAAGTTTAATTTATTGATTTATTATTTAATATGTGCACCTAGCATTATGTGTTTTGCATATATAACATATATTCAATTATTATAGAATGTACTAGTTTGTAGACATAAATACGATTCAAACCGAACTACAGTGTTTTGTGTTATCCTAGAGCGTCCAAGAGTCTCCAATACTAACATGGTATCCTTGGACCACGTCTACCACTACCAGCAGTTTATCCTAGTACCATCCAGAGCCTTCTTCCTCTACTACCAACAGTGTTCCATATATCCTACTGTCATCTAGTCTCCCTCCTCCACTGTTAACAGTATCCTAGTACCACTTCCTCCACCATTAGGAATGCTCTATGTATCTTAATACCATCCATTCCCCTTTCTCCACCACCAACAGTGCTCTACAGTATGTATCTTGCTGTCACTTAATTCAACCTCTCTATTACCAACAGTGTTCTATGTATACCCTTTCTCCACCACCAACAGTGCTCTACAGTATGTATCTTGCTGTCACTTAATTCAACCTCTCTATTACCAACAGTGTTCTATGTATCCCTGTATCATCCAGTCTAGTATCCTTTTATCACTACCAGCAGACTGTATCTTACTGCCTCTCAAAAATATCTTCCCTTACCAACAGTGTTCTATGTATCCTAATGCAAATCAGACGTCCCCACCCTTCATTATTTACTGCTTTAGTTATCCCAGCACTACCCAAGAGTGTTTTCAGCTAGTATCAACAGTACTGCCTAAGAGTGCTGTGGACCCTAGCACCACCCAAGAGTTTTCTGCAGCACTATCAATAGCGTTGTGTATCCTAGCATCACCCACGCCTCAAGTGTACGTCAGGAAACACCATTGTGCATCGACACAAGCTTTATTTGCATAGTATTTTTACCTGAATAGAGACACTGTCATATGGAGGAAGTACTATCGTTTATCTACACTTAAAGTATATTATTTGCTGTCACACATATAAAGGGTTATCGGTAGAGAAGAGTTTATGGGTTATCTTACACCTCATTTGGTCAACAAGCCCGCGTGAGGTTTATACTAATAGTAGTAAACATTGTGTAGGTCCACTTCAGTTAGTGTTATATCAATACCAAAAGACATTTGTAGGAGGAACTCTTATAGACGCGAAAAGTGTAAAAGGCTGAATGTTTATGAATATAGGGAGATTTGTTCACTGTATTGTACGGTTTGCATAATTAATTTATCATATCTTAGAGGAAATAAGTTAGTGCAGTAGATATAGGCTTACACACTCGTGATGTATTAAAAAAACATTGTAACAACTTATATCCTTACTGGTGTATTAAGTACAAAACTGAAATAAATTTAAAAAGAATATCATTGATCATATTATAACACTGTACAAGAGTGAACAAAAATAATGACTAACCATCAGTTGAATTAGATCAGATGTAGCTAGTTTGTTTGTCATGTTATAGTGTATTGTCTTCTCGAGTGATGTATAGTGTTGTATGTAGTATAATATGACCATTTTTACCAATCTAATCAACTTCTACTTCTGATTGACTGTGTTTCTTTTAGGCGTTTGCATTAAATGTTCATTATTTTATTCCGAAGGGGTAAGTTAACAACGTAATGGTCTAGTTATATTCCGGTGTGAACTAACTTGTTTTGATGATTTAAGGCGGGGCGAATCTATAGTCTTTTAAAGGGGAGATTACCAAACTTCTATCGTTAAATTTCATGAGTTCATTCCTGTAAAACCGCTGTGCAATTAATAATTAGCTCGTTGTTCCATTAAGCGAATTTGTTTATTTTACCGGGTGGTTGCAGTGCTGGAAATTATTGTCAGCCAAAGTAGAGATTTTTTTTTCTTTACAATACGACAACCTCCACCCCCCCCCCCCTTCCTCCTTCCCTCTTCATTCCCTGTATGATGGAAAGTGGGGGCTGGATATACTGTAGGCATGTATGTCGGGCTCACACGCGGGATATTCATAGTAGTGTAGATAATAACTTGTTTTCTAGTTTACGAGAGAACATGGTGCTAGTGGTGGGGTAGAGGGTTGAGTTTCTGAGAACGCGTCACATAGGCTTGACGTACAGTACAGAGGCACGATACAGGGGTCTCTCATCCCATCCTGTGAGATTATATTTAAAAAAATATTATTTAGACAAAACAAACACCAAAATTATAATATGTATTTCTCCACGTTGCTTACATCCATCAATATACGACTTGGTAGCAACTTGTCCAGTATCAGCCACGAATAATGATGCTTGTTTAGTTACGGGGACCGACAGTCGCTCCTTGATAACCTTCTAGTCAACTCTAGATAACATTAATGATAAACAATACACACACACTTGATGGCTTTTGTTTAACTGTTTATACAATAATTCGTATAATATCGATGTTACATGGCATTACAGTTATCATTTTTTTTCATGTGGTAAACAACGTACTGTGGGTCATACCTAGGGTCGTTAATAACAGAAGTGGTGTTATCTTATAATTATATCTTGCGTATGTGAGATTTCACTTGGATTATGCGGTTCAGTTTGAGTCACCTTACTGTAGATTGGATATTGTTTCTCGAGATATCATAAAAAAAAGGATAATAAAGTTCATCTCAGGCATTAGGAACCTTGACTGTTAAGACAGATTAATAAAACTTAATTTACATTCTGAGAGTCGTAGAGTGAAGGACGATATAGCTATTGAATCATTAGCTAACACGTAGCAGTGATTTTAAATTAGAAAAATTTAGATTTAGTCGGGAATTAGGTTAACCTTGGTTTAGAAACAGAGTTATGGATGAGCAGAACTAAATACCAAACACCATTATTAATCAAATCTGAAAAGTGATCCATTAATCAAAACAACATACCAGACAGATTGCTATGTGTCCAGATGAGCGCCCCAAGCCCCTCGCTCTCTGGCGTCTCCTTCACACGTCTTATCGTTTGGGTTAAGTAAAATTATACGTATCCTTCATGTTAGTTTGTGGTTTCTTCGTGATGTCTAGGTTTATGACGATAATTAACCTTGATCCCGGCATTGATTATGTGAATTACTGTATTCAGATAAAATTATTTGGAGCCACGACTTACAGAAGATAGTTTCTTGAATAGTTGTTGAGTTATGGAAGGGAAAAATAAATGCTACTTTATAATATTGACGCTACTGTTCCATATCACAAATAAATAAGTACTGAGACTACAACGTGGCAACACCTCAGAAATAATCATAATAGTGTATGTATCGCAGTTGAGATTCCTGACAAGGTCGTTGACTCATTGGGTAGTTCTTGTGAGGGTGGCGATTCCTTGGTCCAAATGGTCCAGCGGGCTCAGTCAAGCGCTTACCTCGGTCGAACACTGACAAGGTCTAGTCTCCAGTGTGTGTGTTGGGGTGCAATCTGTGTTTTGTTCATACTGCACGGTGAATGCTGAAATACTCTGAACATGTGCACGGTTCTTAGGCGTTTAGTGTGCATGAAAGAAAACTTCGTCACAGTGAAAGCAAAATGCATACAGTATATTTTTTTTCGGTTCAGGTGTGGAATATGGGCGTGTCACGTTATAGCCCAAAATTGGTTGAAGTAATCATAATATGTAAACAGTCAAAATCAATAATTGCTAACCCTCCCTTCCTTAGTACCCGGAGCCACAGCCAGTGAAAGCCGATATTGACACAATGCATCAACGCTAGCCACGATTGTTCCGAAACTACCCAGCAACATTTAGACAGAGGAGGAAGAAGGTTTGTCCGAGCGCCAGGCCTCTACTTGCCGTTGCTCCGGCTACTAGTGGGGGGGCAATTACTGCTAATGACTATACATGTTATTTTTAAAACATAAAATGTAAATCCGGTGGTGGAGCTAAGAAAACGCTTTTTTATTGAACTTGAACAACGTTGAAATGTCTATTCTTAGAATGGGGCTGAACCCTTTGTAAAGGCAGACAGTTAGCGTAGAAAACCTTAGACTTAACGGTATCGGTTTTAGGGCTTAAATTCGTTACCATTTGAGTAAAGATCAAGAAGGTTGTACTATTCAATAATTTTCCAAGTCTTGTATTAAAATTTTTTAGTCATTTTAACAATTATTTAACATAATTGAAGTACAGGGAACTAGTTTTTAGTGCGCCAAACAGCCACTTGACTCTTGAACATAAACTATTTTTACGTTTTTACAGTTCAATTATTGGTCATTCTGAAATTTATTTTTCTTATTGACAATATATAGTGCAGTGTTGATTTAAAGAAAATAATCTTGAATTACACCAAGTGAACTTAAAATTTTATGGGTGAAATGGCGACATGAAGCATGGGGTGATTTCTCTTCCACCCCACTGCCTTCTCTTCTCCCTTCTCCTACAGCCCCACTTCTAATTCCCATCATCTACATGCACACCTCAAGGTAAGTACTTTACTGCATTTAATTTTAGTTTATATGTAATTTTCGGTGAGCTGGAACCAATTACCCAAAATCCCATTGACAATAACTAGGTACTTTTGGAAGAGGATTGTCTTCAGTTTATGTATGAAAGAAAACAATGGTAAAGCATATACATAAATGGACTTTCCTGCTGGAGGATATAGACTATTCTCGAAGTAAGGAACAACCTTTATACGTATAGTTTCTAAAATAGCTAGTATAGATATGCAAGGGCTTTTGCCATAGACAAATACTGCCACACATTTCATTTATTTGTGTGTTAGGGGTGGGGGTGATTTTTAAATATTTTATGGGACGAGAGTTCAAACGTATACCTTAAGTTGCTTTTCAGTCATAATTGGGCCAATTAACATAAGACTAGGCACAAATATCCCTTGAAGTAGGCCCCATACAATACCAATTTACAAAGGTCATATGAACAAACTAAGGATTTTGACCTGTTGTAACCCCAAGCAGGTCATATGCGGCTGAATGGGGGTAGAGAGATGTTATATCCATTTGTGAATGCTGTTCTCTTTAATTTCTTATTATTATGGTAAGGATACACTCGTTTTTTTTGCTTCGCCAACGGATTTGTGGTGTATGCATTAAATTATACATATTTATATGCAGTAGATTTCATCAATTGTTTCAGGTAATTCAGTGGCGCCCTGTTTTACAACTGCGTCTAATATCTTCTAGTAAACTAAGCTTGGTTAGGAGAGGTCTTGTCAGGGTAAACCGTAATGAAGTCTTGCCTACATCCTTATGTAGTGTACCATGCATACAAATAACTTGTACTTTACTGTGCTTACTATTTGTTTGTTTGAAAAAACTATTACTGAACATCATAGCTATAAAGAAACTCAGTTTATTATTTTTTTATTGTCAGAGCTGCATTCTTAAATCGCTCAATTTCAACAGCCGCTTGACGAGCTGTGCCGCAGAAAGTGAGGCTTAGCCACAAGGGGTGTGCAGTGAGGTACAATGTTCATTTTTTTTCAATTTCAATCGTTTATTCCTTGATAGAGGAAGCGGGATCCTAGTGCTGTCACTAGGTACCCCTGTACATTAACACCAGAAGCATCTGGCAAGTGTGACAAGTATACACAGTATAAATATTATAAAGAGGCTTACTAAAGCCTAAGGAAGGAAGGATATTCCTTTAACACATAATTAATGTCACTTAATAATATCTGGCCAGTATGGGGAGGCTCATCGTGTCTCCGTCAGGGGGTCGTGGAGTGGTGGTCCAGCAGGCGTCACGGAAGCGTTGTGTGCGGGGACATCCTAGGAGGTAGTGGATAAGGGTGCTACTGTCGGGTCTTCTGCATAATGCACAAGGGCGTTGCTCAGGGGATGCGGGATACCAATCTCCCAAGCAAAGTCACACCCAATGGTGATACGGGTAGCAATCACGTCCCCTTTCCGCGACCCATTCCCATAGACATACGAGAGGTCAGGAGGTTTACGGAGGACATCGTACCAGGTGGGCGGGGAGTCTAGGGGGATGGCTGCTTCCCGAGCTTCTCTCTCTGTTTGCGGCGAATTTGGGTCCTAAGCTAAGCTGTAAAAGTGTTCGAGGAACAACGTAGTCAGGTGTGGCCTTGTTGCAGCCAGTCTTGGCAAGGCCATCTGCTGCCTCATTCCCCAAGATACCGACATGACTGGGTGGTACAGTGTTTAAGAAAACAAGTCACGTCTGCCAATGAGTGTGAGACGGAGGACAACAGAGTCGACCCATTTTGCAGTTAAGTGGACCTTGGAAATTTTAATTTAAATAACAAGAAAGGATAATAAATTATACTGCCACATCTATTATTTTTGTTACCATTTAATTAGGACAAGCCAGGTGTCGAAAACAAGAAACTCTATTAAATTACAATGTCTGTATATATTACGTTACAGTATTAGTTTCGTTAGTTTCCCATATATATTACGTTTGAAGTGTATGAACCGTTTGATCATTCAGATATTAAGAGAACCCGATTCATGTTCATAAACAACTAGCGCACAGTAAGCGAGGAAAATACAACTTTAACACTTAGGTGAATTTGCAATAAAACATCACAGAATTAGGTCTGATTTATATTAGGAAGGAACCCTGAGGGAAAATGCTCAAGTCTGGCAGTACTCAGAGATAGTTCATCGAGAAATTTTGTCAGTATGCCAAAGACATGGAGCCACTTGCCGTTTCCTAAATAAATTCATGAATAATGTCTTCGTCCCCCCACCGGATTACAAGTCTCTGCATAGAAATAAACCAATATTTAAGTTCACAGCCATTCTACGCAGTTACCTTCCTCTAACCCTTATCTCAGAATTTCCCTAACATAGTTCATGCCTTCCGCTAGTATCGGGTCAGAAATACAGTAATTAATATGAGATTGGGGTAATCAGGTAAAGATTCATTTAAAAAATTGTAGGTTCTAATAATCTTGTAAATTAAGGGTTTTATTTAAACACTTTTAAACGTAATGCCTAAAAAATGACGATTATCACAATACCGTCAAATTTGATGAAATATGCAAAAAATAAGACTCCATAAACGACACGTCCATTTAATAATACTGGAACAACACAAACGACGCTGAGGGACAAATCCTGAGTTCATTTTATAGTCAACGTAATATTGAGATCGATTTTCCAGTTTTCGATTGTTTGAAGGTAATTATTATTTTTCACAATATAACATTACTTTCTAATGTAGTTGTGGTGAGTAACTAAACTATCAGCAAAGCACTTTTGTAATATACTCCAGTGTTGAGCTTCCAGTGCTTTTGTATATCAACATTTGTAAGTGAAGATGTAGATGCTTATCACGCTCACAGTGGTTGATAATAATAGGGCGTGAAGAGGTTCTTACTAGCCTCTGATTACATTACTGTGTAGCTGTTTGATTAACAATGCTGAGTAAGGATTCGTGCTATAGCTTCAATATACTGTATAATCAAGCTTCAAAACTTTTATATCATAATTTGAAACCCTAATTAAATCACCAGGGTTTGAAGTTGGTGTAAATTATACTGTTATGCAGGAAATGCTTCAAGTATTGAAAATCTCTAACTATTTAGTCACCTGATGAAAGTAGGCAGGGAACTATGAAGGGCTGAAAATGTTGGGTTTAAATGAACAGAAACTACAGTTTGCACACCAAACATATCCGTACTTAATTCTGTTAGGTTCTGTTTAAGTGAACTCAAGATGCCTCCTCTTACTTGATAGGAGGGCTGTCATCTGGGAGGAGGAGAACAGATAAAATGTTGCGCCCATAGAATTTAGGGTTGGTCATGGGGAGGATTAATTGAATTGGGATGTGGAGAGAGGTGATTGCCTCGATCAAGAGTTTTGATTTTAACATAGAGGCAGGGAGATTTGCTTTACTTGATGGAGGTGCAATTGTAAGAGCAGATCGATTAAGTAAAGGGTGGAATGGTTAGGGTTTGTAAATTATGGTTAAGTGAATTACTTAAGAACCTGAGATTTGTTGCTGCTAGATTGCCAGTGAGGAATACTTTTCTCCCAAATATTCAAGACGTGTTTGGCAAGAAGAGTAAAAACGAATTTCAATGTTCATGGTTACGTAGGGATGAGAATTTATTAGCATATCCAGAATCATGAACAATGAGTTAAGTTTAGAGAGCTTTAAAATATAAGACAGGTCAGGTCGTACAGTGTAGCCAGTTGGAAATGTTAAAGGTAATTGTTAAAAGGTGCCAAGTCACATGCATGGGTTGCTGATTCTTGTACCATAACGGCGGAGAACTTGACTCCTTTTTTTATGACAAGTTTCTTTATTGCAATTATTAATTATGTAATCAACCATTTACTCTGTTTTTCTAAATGATTATTATTTTTTTATTATGAGCTATATTTTTTCTCATTATTCATTGTCCACTTCGGGGACTGCAGGGTAAAAAAAAATATTATTAATGGTATTTCAGTCATGCGGCTTTATGGAAAAACCAGGTCGTATGACAATACTTTTGTGTAGTTGTAAGGTTCGAACTATATATACACATGGTTGTTCATGTTCTTGTTTATTGATTAACTCGGCAGCAAGGTATTCCAAATTGCTCGATATGCGATATTTTTACCCACTTGAACTTGTTTTCATTCATTGGTAAATGGTACCCGATAAAATATGGGGTCTTCGGGGGGGGGGTGAGAGTCATTACAGCTTATGATGAAGTAAAGGGATGATTTCTGTGACACCCAATCCCTCAGGCAGTCTTGATAAGTACCTCCTGGTTACTACCAACGCAGACTTTGAAAGCCCCGAATTATTCCACTCGATAACTTTACCACAGTTAACACACAAGTACCGCACATACACTTGGATTTTTTTACAAATTTGTGAATATTAAGGGCATTTAGCAAAATTAATCTATCACCTTGTATAAGAATGTTAAATTGTCAGTAGTCAGTGCTGGTTGACGAGTGTATCGTAATTTACCAGCTTAAATGTTTCAGGTTAAAAGCATCAGCACGTGTGTACCATAAGTAAAGATACTGTATCAGGCCAGCACCTGTACGTTTTATATGGTTCTAACTAGAGAGTTGTATCACATGGGTTAAAAAGACGTCGATAACGTATTTGACCAGATTTTAGAGCCAAGTCTAATGGAAAGTGTCGATAATTGATGTGTGTAGGAGCGTGTTGATGTCAGTGCAGGAACAAGGAAAACACAGACGAGGAAAATAGGATAACTTTTCCAAGAGGACAAGTACAAGTAACTACAGAAAACACAAGGAAAGATGAAAGACAATGGAGGAATTACTTCAGTGGCCATCTAAGAAAATATCGAACGCATAATTATATGAAATATGATGGGAGAAAAGCAGCTATGGTCATAATACGTCCAGTTCACTAGTGACAGGTGTAAATACGTCTTTGTATTTATGACCAAGACGTGACGGCTCGTGTTACAAGCCGTAAGAATGGTGCTTTGTAGATTTCACTGAAATACGAAGAATTTCCGATTATTTGACGGAATATTACCAAGTGTGTAATGATTTCTAGAGACGAAGAGTTGAGCGAAAAATATGGTATACAGGTTTAATTATAGTTTTACGCAACGTTATGCGAGTGTTATATGGGAAACAAAAAATGGTGAAATTAATATGCACGAAAATATCGACACAAATAAAAAACTTTCAAATAGAATATATGCAAGAAATTCAATGCATTTAATAATCTGCAATCAGAAATTGAAACTTTTTGGACTGAACGCAGCAATTGAAATGAATTTTCATGAATGAGTGCAAGAACTGGAGTGAATTCTAATGAATGCATATTTGATTTTTGTGTCACAAGTGCGGGGTAAGAAGTCGACTGTACACGTGGTCTTCACTCCCACCATCTGGCGGGTTGAAATTTGCATACATTACTCCCCACACAGTGCATAACACAAGAACTGTGTATAGTGCACTGCAAAACATAATTTGTGTAAACTATACTGTATAACAAGATATATATATATTTTGTATTATGAGGTTCAATTATATATGGAGTATTTTGTTATATCTAACACAGGAAACCATTTGTAGCTGACGGCAAAATGCAAAAAAAAAAAAAAATAGGTCAAGTGAATTTGTGTGAGCATTAAATTCGAGTCTGATTTTTGCTCACCAATAATATTTCAATACAAATTACCTCTGTCCCGAGGGAGAAACAAGGACCGGTATCAAGGACTATAAACAGTAAGGACAGACCGCTGTAACACCACGAACTTTAGCTCCATCCCCGTTCAATGACGTCACGCTAGCGAGGCACGTCATCTGGTGAGTCAGGAACAGGTCACAGATGGTGACTGCCTTGCTTTGGTTGAGGTTTGATGGTTTCATTTTTTTAGAATACTCGTAAGGCTATGGCTTTTCTGTGGCCAGGTATAACAAAATGAATGCCTTATGTTCTCGTAGTCCTAAATTAAAGTGATATATTAAAAGCAAAAACAAAATAAATAAAAGGGGACACCAGAGGGGGGGTGTTGCCTGGCGTCTCACTGATGACATGGACGAAGCAACTTAATTTCCTATGCCAGACCGGTCAAGATGAATGTCTGAGGGTACTCCGGACAACTGGATATTGTCTTACAATGTACACTTAAAAAAAGTATAGCAAGTTTTTCTAGGCGTTTAAAGTCGTCAGTGAATTAAGAGATGTAACTCTGCTTTTCTTATATTATTTGGGGCAATATTGTTGTTTTCTTTTGTCAGATATAAAAAGAACAATGTCTCCCGGTCTTCTGGATGACCTGATATTGATTGACATTACAGAATTAAGAAACTACAAGAAATATTCCCTCGCGTCTAGAAACAAGCGCGGTGTTGACACCTGAAACCTAATGTAATTAACTTTCATTTTTTCAAGATTATTAAATAAGTTCAGAGTTCTTTTTGGCATCATATAGCAAGATGAATGACTCGCCTTCCTGTAGATAACTGGATATCGACAGACATTCTGGAAATATGGAAATGCAAAAGAAATATGAACTCTCTTCAAACAACTTCTCGGTTAGCCTTGTCCCATCTCTTAACTTGTCGCCCCTGATTTTGAAGCTGAGCTCACACAACTCATTTCCTATGCCAAAGGAACTAGTGTGAAATAGTACGAATCAAACATTACATCATTTTATATACCATGGACTAGAATGCTTGAACATTAATA
The DNA here is from genome assembly GCF_018991925.1 of Homarus americanus. Taxonomy (NCBI): domain Eukaryota; kingdom Metazoa; phylum Arthropoda; class Malacostraca; order Decapoda; family Nephropidae; genus Homarus; species Homarus americanus. The sequence continues at coordinate 572,726 of NW_024718697.1, forward strand.
ATACAATACATTCCTGCATCTGATTTTGCCTTTGGAAGTTGTAGGGTTGGTGCAGCCCATAGATACAGTCGTCTACTTTTCCTTAGTGGCACTTTTAACGGCACTTTCCTTACTCTGTAGTCAAGTCTGTAATCACTTTATTTGAAGTGAAGAGAATACACGGGCAAATTTGGTATTTATTTTATCAGAGCTCTTGCAGGCATTTATTTCATTTATCAAAAGTTTTTTTTATCTCTTGAAAATTCTTAGTACTTGACGTGCTCTCTGCTTGGGATCTGAGCATTGCTGGTGCACCCGTATAGTGCACAAATAACCATAATTGTTGATACACCGGTCCAGGGAGTAGACACGGGCACACACGGAGCTCACCAAATGACGTCACCGAGCTGTGCATTGTGGGTAAAACAAGTGTTTGGTGAACTATCCTTACTAGTATCTGCTTGCGTGTCTGTAAGCGCGGCTACACAGTGTTAGCGCCTGTGTGACGTGCAGATTTCCCTTCTTAAATCGTAATGAGATTCACAGAAGACTAAAGTGGCTTAATGGGAAGTAATACAAAGACTTCATTCAGCTAGACAACTATAGATACACTTACTTATTTCTTCTTTCATTTATTTATTTGTCTGTTTTAAGTATCCTTGTACGAACCTTCCAATTGGTAACGCTTCTCCGTCAAGATATAACCTTCGTGTTGCTCAACGTACACAACACTCGTCAGAAACAACAAAGGAAAAAGACACAGGGAATGAAAACCAAACAGTGAGTGAAGGAGACGGGGGGGGTGGTGTAAGAGACGGGAAGTGTATCAGAAGGGGTGTAAGGGACGGGGTTGTAAAAGCTGGTGGAGGGGGTATAAGAGACGGGGAAGGGGTGTAAGAGACGGGGGTGTGAGAGACGAGGGAGGGTATAAGAGACAGGGGTGTGAGAGATATAGGAGGGGGTGTTTAAAGCAGAGGAGGACGTGTAGGAGACGGAAGAGGGATATTGGAGACGGAGGAGGAAGTGTAGGAGGAGAGGGAGAGTAGGGGGAGGAGAGGAGTGGAGTTACGGAGGGCGGGGAGGTTGTGTGGAAGATGGTCACCCTCCTCCCCCACACACCACATCCGCCCTCACCTGGCTAAACACTGTGGAGTCACCAAGAATATTTGTTGACTCTGATGTTCATCACAGAGTCACACTGCCGAGTCGTCCACAACGGTACTTTCTAACTTATAACTCTCTCCCCTCCTCCTCCTTCGTCTCCTTCTCCTCCTCCTCCTCCTCCTCCTCCTCCTCCTCCTCCTTCGTCTCCTCCTCCTCTCCCCCAACCCGCACGAATACGTAAGCGAACCTTATATCTCCCCTTCCCTCCTCGACTCTCAGGGTGCTGACTGCTCGACCACTTAGCGTGTACTGTGCTTTATCACATTGGTGTTCGGAATGTTATTAGATGCAGGTATTTTCATCACCCGTTATGTCATTACACTGTATACTCGAACACCATTTTTTTAGTTCTTTGAGGCGGTAGTAGTTGTAGTAGTAGTTGCAGTGGTCAAAGTAGTTATAGTAGTGGTAGTTACAGTGGTCATAGTAGTTGCTGTTGCAGAAGTAGTAAGCCTGAGGTGACATTTAAAAACTGTCAATTAGAATAGTGTAAGACCAACACGGCGAGACAAGCACACACATATCGTGGCCTTTTATGAGGAGTAAGAGAGTTCAATCAAAATTTACCAAATAGTCATCGACCTGACGCTTGAAGAAAGATTGTAAGAGATATGAATGAAAACATATGAATGTGAAGACTTTTGTAACTTCAACAGTTTATGGATTTTATTGCATTTTTTCGCTAGTGTGGCGGCAGTTTCAAAGAACTTGTGACTTCCTGTTTTTCCTGACTCCTCGCCTCCGTAAGTGACTAACATTAGCTGTGTGTCCTGCAACTCTCCAGGTATAGTACACAACCACCCATAATATTCATATAACTCAGGTATTTTCTGGTATAAGATACAAATTAAATTCTAATAAAATATATATACAAGTAATTTTCAGCACGACAGGTTCTAGCGTCCACAAAAGTCCTTTCCACCAATCAGCTCAGAGCGAGAGTCCGAATCACCTTAGGTTGAATCAAGGTACTTCTTTCAGCTGCGTCACTGAGTCTACAGTATAGTAATCAGTAAAAATAATAGAATTTCAACATTTTGCTGAAATTTCTCTACAGTACCATAAATATTCCGATACAGTTAAAGCATAATGTTTTTTAAAAAAATTGAGGAAGTAAAATCTAAAGATTTCTCTAATTTGTCATTTGGTTTCCCTCCTTTTATTGTTAAACTCTATATTTAAATGGACAGTGTTCAGGTGAAGCCGAGTCATCATCCCCCGCTTCGGTCAAGCCAGACGCTTGTTACTAAAGTGGTAGTTATCAACACCCTGATAGAGCTCCCAGCTCGCAGACATCTTCCTTCCATACAGGTTCATTCCCTCGCTCAAAAGTGGTTCACCTATAGGAAATATTTGCACCTCCTATTTTAAAATTAATATTTCTTATCACGTGCAAGGAATAAACGAAGCTCTCCCGAGTGTTAGGTCAACTGTATCGTGTCACTGTCACAAAGTGAAAGTAGGTCCCATATGCACTTTTCGGTATACAAGCAGGCAGTCAGTGTGGCCGGCACTGCACTCGATCGCCTTTACTTTCAAAACTAAAAAGTAAGGTACTACCCCTCGGACAGGAGGCAAATGCTGCATCCACTCGGCCGTCGTACCCCTTCTGTCACAGGGTGGAATCTGACTGTCCCCTTGTTAATGTCAAAGTCATCCCCCATTCTAAAAAAAGTCACACGTTCGCTGTGTGACGCAAACGGGAGAACGCAGCCATGAAATTGGAAATAAAAAACACGATGGAAAAGAAATGGAAAATTGAAGAGAAGCGAAGTGAAACCATTAAGAAAATGAAAGGACGATGTGAGAGGAATGGAAAACGAAGCAAACCTCACTAGAGGTGACCGCGTTAACTGTAAGGTCTTACTGAGGCCGGTACACGAAAGTTTCGTATAAAATAAGTTTTGGTTTTTTTGCTGAAATTTTTTTCTCAGTATAATTAAAAATTTTATTTTGTAGGATTTTTCTTAACTAAATGCCTTGTATTGTAATTCAGTGATGAGAGGCTCGAGTGCCCTTCTGAACACATTTGTAAAATTTGTATTTAGTTGGCTGCTGCTCTCGGCAAATTACCAGAATGAATAGATTAATTCTCCCCTAAAAGACGAAAAACTGTACCAGTATTGGGAACATAACGGTGAGGGGCCAGGAGGAGCTAAGGCTGATGGTGAGGGGCCAGGAGGAGTTGACGGGGAGGGGCCAGGAGGAGTTGACGGTGAGGGGCCAGGAGGAGTTGACGGTGAGGGGCCAGGAGGAGTTGACGGTGAGGGGCCAGGAGGAGTTGACGGTGAGGGGCCAGGAGGAGTTGAGTTGAGGTGAGGGGCCAGGAGGAGTTGACGGGAGGGGAGAGGGGGCCAGGAGGAGCTGACGGTAGGGGCCAGGAGGAGCTGACGAGGGCCAGGAGGAGCTGACGGGTAGGGGCCAGGAGCTGCTGACGGTAGGGGCCAGGAGGAGCTGACGGGTAGGGGCCAGGAGGAGCAGGGGCCAGGAGGAGCTGTCGGTGAGGGGCCAGGAGGAGCCAGGAGGAGCTGTGAGGGGCCAGGAGGAGCTGTCCAGGAGGAGCTGTCGGTGAGGGGCCAGGAGGAGCTGTCGGTGAGGGGCCAGGAGGAGCTGCCGGTGAGGGGCCAGGAGGAGCTGTCGGTGAGGCCAGGAGGAGCTGTCAGTGAGGGGCTGTCGGTGAGGAGGGAGCTAGGAGGTGTCGGTGAGGGGCCAGGAGGAGGGTGAGGGGCCAGGAGGAGCTGTGAGGGGCCAGGAGGAGCTGTGAGGCCAGGAGGAGACGGTGAGGGGCCAGGAGGGCTGACGGTGAGGGGCCAGGGAGGAGCTGAGGTGAAGATGACGGGGAGGGGGTGCTGTTGACGGGAGGGGCCAGAAGGAGCTGAAGATGACGGGGAGGGGGTGCTGTTGTGGGTGAAACTGACGGGGACCGACGGGAGAAGGTAACTGAGATGGGAATTACAAAGAAAAATACCGTACAATATAAAAAAAAAGAGATTATGCCTGCAAGACCATCAGTTAAAATGAAGGAAGTGTAATAAGATAGACAGAAATAAATGAACGAGATTATAAATGTACAAGAAAATGTATTAACAGACAGTAAAAGTGTGGATAAATTAGTACAATGTAAACGGATGAAGATAATTACAAACCTGGAAAAAAAACATCAGTAATAAAGTAATACAAGGGAACAATGAGTAAAAAGTAACATCTATTCTAGCAATAATAACCCAGGCGATAACTACATCTTCATATTTTGTTCCTCATTTCAATCAGCACTCCCTCCCCCAGAAAAAGGATACCCGGCACATTTTTGTCAACTATTAGATAAAAGCAATGACAAATATTTGTAAGATTCGACGCCTCAAGACGTGTTCTGCCGTGGCAAGTGTGACGTGACGACTGAATGTTTGGGAAAGTAAACATCTCAGTCTACTTTTGAATATGTCTTGGTGTGAAGTTCATTTGACGTAAACACGAAATTATTCTCACGTACAGGTAAAAGTTTGATGTAGAGGAACTTACTGGGTAAACAACCGACAATCTACCTGTTGTTGAACATTTGCGTGCAGCAGCTGTAGTGGATAGTTGTTGCTTTTGAACTTGTTACTTGTAGCAATAAGAGTAATAGTAGACTACGGCTGTTGAACCTATTATGTGTAGTAGTAGTTGTTGCTTTAGAAATAGTAGCATACAACCGTTAAACATGGTACGTATAGTAGTAGTAGTAAATTACTGGTGTTGAATATGTTGGGTATAGTATTAGTAATAGTAGACTACGGGTGTAGAGTCAAGTAGTGTGTTAGTGGTGAATAATTTAACTTTTAATTAAAGTTTCTGAATTTTTTATCTCTGTTTCTTCACCCGCGCACCAAATTCTGTTGCTTGGAAGTTTGTCTTGCTGGAAAATGCTGACTGTGGTGATGGTTACTCTTAAAAATAAAGGTCGACTCTTGTTGGTAACTCTTAAAACTACTATGTTGTTGGTAGCGGTGGACAATTTTTCTAACTTTGGTAACGCTAGAATTTTTTTAACTATCTTGGTATCGGTAGAGGTTGATGACACTGTTAATCGCTTCTGATAACGTAGTTTATAGGAGGGTAATGCCAGATACAGTGGGTAGATGGTATAGTACACTTAACAATGACTAGGTAAATTTGACGGGTTTACCTAGAATTGTAAACCTTTGTGCATTTTAAACCTTTAAACATGTGTAAACTTTTGTTCTCTGCAAACCTTTATCCTAAGTAAACCTTTGTCTTGTATGAAACCTTTCTCTTATGTAAACCTTTGTCCTATCATCCGCTGTAAACCTTGTCATATATAAACCTTAGTCGGAGGCAGCGTTTCCATCGTCACCGCTAAAGGTCTTGTCGCGTTGGTTGCCTGTAGCTGGATCAGGGTACGAACCACGAGACTTGAACACGGGTGCCGGAGATATACACAGATGGTTCTCTTAAGGTCACGATTTTCCACCTGACCAGAGTGCTAAGTTGAAGATTATGGCTGAGAGGGGAGGGGGGGGGGGCGGGCTGGATTATTTTGTAGCAAACTTGAAGCGTGTTACTGTAGATGGTGATGGTCACAATTATCAATGGAAGTTTGTTTTTTCCCCTCGCCTCCTTCCTTATTTCCCTTTTCTTCCTCGTTTCCCCTTTTCATTCCACCCATTTCTCTTTTTCTTCCCCAATTTACCCTTTTTCTTCCACAGTTTCCCCTTTCGTTCTCTCGTCCCCCCCTTTTCCAAGTTCCCCCTTTCTTCCCCAGTTCCCCCTTTTCCCCAATTTCCCCCTTTTCTTCCCAGTTTCTTCTTTTCCTTCCTCGTTTCCCCTTTCTTTTCCTATTTCTTCTTTCATTTCCCATTTTACCTTTTCCCATTTTCCCTTTCTTCTCTCATTTCCCCTTTACTTCCCCATTTCCCCTTTATTCCCCCTTTCTTCAGTTTTCTTCCCCTCTTTCCCCTTTTCCCCAATTGATTTATAATTATTGTTGAAGACGCATCTTAGAGGTTGAAATACGCTTATACATTATGACATCACCATCACTTCCCAACTCTATTTCCCCTTTCCTCCCCACCACTACCATTACCTTTTCCCCCTCACCCCTACCATGACCATTTCCCCCCTCACCCCTGGACCATTTCCCCTTTCCTCCTTCCCAACCTTCCTCTCTGTTACCTCAGCGACTTCGACCTGTGTGTCCAGTGTCAGACCTTAGTAATCCATCCATTAGACCAGGTTGAAATATTACAAGTTTTACTCAGTGTATCGTAACGACGTCGCTGTGAAGGTAAGCCAACGTTACCGGATATTTTCCCTCACAAAATTGACTCCACGTTAAAAAATAGCCTTTTGCTCATCCCGACATTTTGCATGTAGAGACAGGAATTCATATCCTTGTGTTGTAAGTGGCGGGTACCTCGTGGCTCACACCTCCGGTGGACCTCTTATTTTGACCTGTCTTTTGACTCTTTATTTTAGTCCCTTCACCTAAGCTTCCTGCGTGACCTTTTCTGGGCTCTGTTGCCTTTTTGACCCTTCTGTTTGACCTTTCTTTCTTCTGTTTGTACTCGTCTTCCGTTGTTTAAGCTTTATTCTTCTCGTTTTTTTACATTTTCTTACTTAAATGTCACGTTTATTCCTTCTTTAAGACCTATTTCTCCCTCCTCCCTTGTGCTTGTTTTCTTCAATCCAATTATAACATTTTCCTCTTCGTTTTAACTCTTTATCTTTTTTTTATACTTTTTTGCAACTGTAGATTTTTTTTCTCTTCTGTTTAGTCTCTCCCTTTAGTGTTTGTTTAGTATCCAGTGTTATGACAAGTATTCTAAACAAACTATAATCTCATAAACTCTAAACGTACAGGTAGATAAGAACTTTTAATACTAATATCGTCATTCAAGTTTACGTTAGTCCAGATTGTACTTAGAATAGTGTAGGTAAACAAAACAAGGGTACTTTAACCTGTATTTTTCTTGAGAACTTTTTTTTTCTCGTTGTTTTCTTTCATATAATATAGTTTTAAATGTTTTCATTATATACTAAGACGGGTATTTCTTATCATCACTTAGTGTTATGGTGGTCAAGGGAAAGACGCAGTGGTGGTGGTGTTTGCCTGCCTTCCCTCCCTCTCTCTCACTCTCTCTCTCTTTCTCCACTTCCCTGCTCCTCCGCCCAACATCCAATCTACACCACATGTCGTATCACAGCCGCAGCCCTCGCATTAAACCACCCCCTTCCCTCATCCTCACCTCTAAATATCCCCTTTTTTCCCCTCTTTTACTTCTGCTTCTATGGTCGATGTTCTAATTAAAATCAATCAATCATGGTAAACTTGTTTGAACCCGGACGATCTTGCTCATTACCGCCATACCTCCCGTCCCTGTGCTTGGTTGTGTGTGCTATCGACTTGGTATTGTATAGCTAGAGACCGAGTATAATATGGTTGTCATACTTACTGGTGACCGAGTATATAGTAGATGGTTGTCATACTTGCTTGTGACCGAGTATCGATGGCTGTCATACTTGCTTGTTACCGAGTATATATGGCTGTCATACTTAATGGTGACCGAGTATACAGTAGATGGTTGTCATACTTGCTTGTGACCGAGTATAGATGGCTGTCACACTTACTGGTGACCGAGTATAGATGGTTGTCATACTTGCTTGTGACCGAGTATATTTGGCTCTCATACTTACTGGTGACCAAATATATCTGTCTAATATACTCAGTGGCGACCACATATTTCCTATTATCGCACTTAGTTGCGACCACACACAATGCGACCAAATATGCGACGAACTGCAATGTCTGACTTGTAAACATTTCTAACCATCAAACATATCCAGTGTCCAGACGTGTTTAGCGTTTAAACATATTTAGACACCGAACATATTTACCGCTCATACATATTTAAACACCGAACATATTTACCGACAAGATATATTAAATGACAAACATATTCTAAAGATCAGGCAAGTATATCGAGCCACCAAATATTTTAATGGCTGGACAAACGTTCATATTTTAACAACCAATTATGTGTCTAACTGCATCTCTCTCACGCACGCACGCACACATACATACATACATACATACATACATACGCACGCACGCACACACACACACACACACACACACACACACACTTGCTGGTGTTAACAATGGTGTGTACAGCTCACAAAGTTCCTCACAGTAAACAGATGTTGAACCATTTTCCCCAGCACATCACCTTACGATACTTGGTGTTACCTTTGATACTAAGTTGAACTTTTGAGCGAAAATCTGAATCTTTCTTCAAATAATTCAGGGAAATTTATAATAATTTAAAGGTTAATATTCAACAGTATTTAATTTGACCAATTTTTCGTTGATTTTATATAACTTTTTATGTTCCACAAGTTTTTAAGGTTAAATAATGAAACTTTCTGATTATACTGTAGATTGTACTGGCCAGAGTGAATAGCTTCTTCTCATGTTAGGTAGATGGCACAGTGGGTTTGACCTTCCTCCACTTGGCTTCGTCCCAAACGTTCTCCATATACCTTCACCTCATACAGTTACACCTCTCAATCACGTATGGCTTATCTTCAACTAGAGACGTTCCTTGATGTACCGAGGTATGTGATCGATACTGCGAGTGTAATTTGGAAAGGGTAAAGAATACTGAAGATGAAGTTATACTATATTCAGTCCACACATTATTATCGTGACCTGAATAAAACACACAGGTAGGCCGTTAGTTAAGAGACCGAGACCTTGATGAATTAAGTAAGACACTGACTTGATGACTAGTTGAATAAGGTCACGTCACCACCACCAGTCTGGCTGATGAGTCACTCTTTCTGTAATGTTGATGGTGAAGTGGTGGTTCCAGGGTGAGGATGGTGGTGGTGAGGGTGATTCTGGTAGTAGTGGTGGTAAGAGTGGTGGTGACGAGGATGATTCTGGTAGTGGTGGTGAGGATGGTGGTGGTGAGGGTGATTCTGGTAGTAGTGGTGGTGACGAGGATGATTCTGGTAGTGGTGGTGAGGAGGGTGATTCTGGTAGTAGTGGTGGTAAGAATGGTGGTGACGAGGATGATTCTGGTAGTGGTGGTGAGGATGGTGAGGGTGATTCTGGTAGTAGTGGTGGTAGAGTGGTGGTGACGAGGATGATTCTGGTAGTGGTGGTGAGGATAGTGGTGATGAGGGTGATTCTGGTAATGGTGGTAAGGTTGAGGATAGTGGTGATGAGGGTGATTCTAGTAGTGGTGGTGAGGATGGTGGTGGTGTGAGTGATTTTGGTAGTCGTGGTGGTAAGAGTGGTGGTGACGAGGGTGATTCTGGTAGTGGTGGTGATAATGGTGGGGGTGATTCTAGTCATGGTGGTAAGGTTGAGGATAGTGGTGATGAGAGTAATAATACAAACGAAGGTTGGCAGTGGAGGTGATGACGGCAGTAGTTGTGATAGTGATGGTAAGATTGGTTAGGTGAGAATGGTAATTTAGACGATAGTAATGGTGTAGGCGGTGATGAGGATACTTGTATTGATTGATTGGATGTTAATGTTGGTGTTGATGTCACGCTAAATAGCGATAATCGTTTATTAAAGCCTTAAACACAGCTAAAGTTTTTTGCCAAGTAGGTATAATTTTTTGTTTTCATTTTGTATCAGCAGAATCTTATGTTTCCTTTTATAAGTTGATTAGTTCCATAACATAACCAAATTGCAACTCAATCAGATTAGTTAAGGTTAGCTACAGTAGCAATAATGCGATTTATTTATTTATTAGGATTACCTGCAGGATCGTTCATATGTAGGCTACTATTCAGGCCTGTCTGAATGTTCGAAAAAATATCATGGCAGTTTCGCAATTATCCCAATTTAGCGTGACAATGGCGGGTTTGGTGTCAATTTTTGGAACTGTGAAGATGACGTTCTTGAGTGTCTGGTAGACAGTCCTCTCATGGCCAGGCGATGTTGATGGTTGGACACACTTAAAAATTTATAGTAGAGAAACAGTTCAACCGAGGCGACTGTTTTGTTTATCTGCCAAGAATGGGAACAAGAGAAGCGATACTGTTATTGGCACACCTCCCGGCACCAGCATCATGAAACACCCGTGATGTATCGCTCGACCAGGGCAAGAAACACCATAGCCAGTCCAGGAAATTCTTGTGCTTGGAATCAAGCACGAAAGCACTGATAGCTACTTATTACACTACTGGCGAACATGTGATTCACACTCTCTGAAAGATGTCATTACCCTGGCCATGTGTGTCATGCCCTCTTGGCTGTGTATTGTTATTGTCGTGTTAGGAATGAATACGAGATCAGTTGTTGTGTTGTGACAGAAGATGGAAAGGCGTCTCCTTTTTCACACTGTGTATTGGAGCTTTGTACAGGGGTAGAAGCTTGCTTTAGTGGGCCAGATGTTGTGGTTTTTGCCCTTCACCTGAAACATTATTTATCGAGAGAAGTTCTCTCCAACGTGGGCAGGTCGACGTTAATATGAACAATCAGTTAAAACATGATTAAGAAAACTCTCCAAGTGAACAGAGCTCCCTCGGTCTTCAAGGCTTTGACGGTTGTGATACAAGTCGTTTCGGAGGATAGGTGACTGTGAGGCCCTACAACAATCTCCGCATGTGTAAATGCACATGATTGGGTGATGACTGGTGTGCACATAAGTAACATGATGCACCTTAAACATTTTGGTATATCACTTGACTGGCCTGTCGTAATGATCGTTCTCTGCCTCCTACACACAATGGATTTATTTTGATCATTATATACTTACAACAGCCCATCTTTATTCTGTCACAAGTGGACTGTGAATGATTCGTCGACGGAGACGTTAGCGTTAAATTGATGAGAACTCATAACACCTGAGAGTCTGCAGAAACTTGTCATCTACGCAGGCCAGAAGACATCTTGCCCAGATGTCACTTGCAATCTCGTAATATGAATGAACCGACTCTTTTTGCAATCAAAATTTTTGGTCATTAAAATACTAAGTTTTATTTAAGTAATTTTGGTCACCTTAATGAACGTAATATTACTTTAGAGATTATGTGTAGGGAGAGCAGCTGGGCGAATTACAGGAGACCCGAAAGGATCTTCGTCCTGCAGGTGTTGGTTGTGAGTGAAAATACAAATTGGCTTAGTCGCGTAGTGTTTGTGTGTAGTTTCCTCCTGTCAGTTAAAATCTTTACATTCTTGAATTGCAACATGGAAGGTCCTAAATGTCATTTATTGGAATACGATATTCATGAGTGTATGCAAATTACTTTCAGTTTCTTGAAAATTCTGTTCCAAATTTTCCAGCTTTGATTGATTTATGATTTTTTTGTGGATGGTCTGATTGAAAGCGTAGATGAAGAGTGTTGGTAAAAGTGAATCATTTATATCTACATGTATGAAAATTACGTCACATTTCCTCCATTTATTTAAAACTCCCGATATTCACATGTGACCAGAACTGACTATAAACAGTAGACTAATTGATTTCCGTCCGTGAATTCCTTATGAGAGCAGACGGTGTTGTGTTGTATTTACGGAATGAAGTGAAGCTTTGCCTCTTCGTTTTATATGTAAAGATGTAAAAGTTACGTAAGTTCTTGAATACTTGAATATGTTGGGTATCATCTCGTAGTATTTATTTGAGCAATATAAATTGTCAGGATGATAGTTTGATTTATATGCGATTATGTTACTTCACATCCTATTACAAGTTGTGTATATTTTATTTCATTATTAACTATATCAGCTGTGAAGTGATCTTGAGTTTTCTTTAATGGAGAATATTATGTTACTGTGCTGTACATATATATTGTGCATAATATATTTATAACTTCTATTTTCAGTAAATCTCGGTAGTTTATCATTAGTGTCACATTCTACTATAGAATTAGACATTAAATTGTTTGCCCAATTCCTAGCTTGGGAACATTAAAACCTGAAATAGCACATCCTATATCATCTCAGTCCTCACACCAGTTTCCTGTGGTCTTGTCATGTTCAAGATTAAATATACAATAAAATTGGATTATATTTTCACCGTGGATACTCACCTTAGCTGTGTGGGGTGTTTTTGTGTTTTATTATCGTAGAGTAATAATAATGATGAATGGTGGAATAATTATCAAATAACTTCACCTATATATCTGTATCTGTATGAGTGATTGTCGTCGTAAGTAGCTGTGGGTCTCTTGGTGATTTTAACTAGACTAGTTATTTACCAGTTATTTAGTATGCTTGAAGGTGGTGGAGGACGTGGCTGGTAGTGTCTGGATGGTGGAGGTCCCCGACTCCCTTGCCTTGCGTTCGAGTCAGGTTGTAAATATCAAAGTAAAAGTTGAGAATGTTTGAAGAAACTTTAAAAGTCAAGACAGACCGGGTTTGAAACCTTCATGAAGAATCGCTAGTAAGCTTTGGAAAAATGTTGTAAAGAAAAAGTTGTGAACTTCAATGTCGTCAATTTGTTTAAAACTTTCGTCACGTTTTTTCTTAGCAGAGAATCATAGTTTTGTTTCTGTTTTGTTTTATAATGTACGTACTCTTACCTCGGTTTTCTTTATTAGGAATGATATAACGGCTTTATATTTTAATTAATTTGGTTGATGTGTGTTCTCTCCCCTTGGCTTGGTGTAGCATTATGCTTAATAATGATTTTAATGTGGAAGATTTAGGTAACTTCTCACTACAGTGTGTCATCTTCGTGTGTATCACTTACTAGGAGGTGACGTAATGTGTATATTGATTTGTGGTGATGACTGAAAATAAGATCCTTAACACCAAGATTCCTTACACTGAGCATCCCTTGACAAATACAACTTACAAAAGTAATTGTCCTCCTGATGATTGCGCCGAACCTACACAACTAACAGCAGAGAAAGCACGTCATCACAACACACACATACAGTACTCCTGGTCTGTGCAGCTTAACGTGTAGTTACAACTCTGACCGAGACAGCGCAGTTTTTTTCTTCACAATCGTCACTTGTTACTTGATACTCGCCAACACCTTTAGTCCATCTTTCAGGTTTCTTCATCTTCGGCCATCCAAATTTAATCTTCAGAAGCAAATGATCAATATATTTACCCAAGTAAATATTTCATGAAAGCAGATATCTACACAATTTGGGTAACATTTTAAAGTTGTTGACTTGATGAACCAATAGACCCAATATCGTGTCATTAGTTCAAGGCGACTATAACGCCCAGTGTAATTAACTTTGTTGCCTAATGTGCGAGTATCGGTGCATTATGATACCTTCAATATATTGTCTTATCTTCATATTACCGAGTCATGTCATCTTGGCATATTTTACTGTACATTGTAAATAATTGAATCCACAAGCATATGTCACCGAAAAAGAAAAAGGTCAAGACTGCTTGTCCTCTGTTCACATCGACCGACCAGGAAGGTGGGTTATAATGGCGCGGAGAAAGATTCTACCACTATTTCTTGGTAATTGGTTTGAGAGGAACGTGTACATTATTAGCATTATGGGCATTGAAACTGCCAAGAGTAGTAATTTCACTAGAGGGGCTTAAAGACAGGTTGTAGCCTGGTTGATTTATCGGAGAGACTATCAAAAGTATATGGGATTAGGGCGATGAGGAGGGCGGTGTATGAATAATAAGTGAGAGGAAACTTATATCACAGAGCAGCAACTGGATTTATTCATACAACTTTTGGCAGCATTACTATGTGTCTGCCCTTTCGTTTGTTTGTCATTCCACCCTAAGATAGCTATTCATGAAGAGAGAATATGTCAGACTTAATGTGATTCATTTTAATTTAGTGTCTTGAAAGCTCAGGACGGCTTGAGGCTAACCCACGATTCACTGAGGGTACCTTTGTCACACACACACACTGTCTATACCCTGCTCTTGTTATCTTATCTTTGTGTCCGTCAGACTTCGTTTGTGTTTTACCTCATTTAAAGAAACCACGAAAACACTAGAAAGGGTCTGTATGTACATACTGGCATTGTCTGGTACGTGATCAGTGGGGGTGTTAAGTGGTGTAAGCAGAGCCGCCCGCCAACACCGTGACTACCTCTCTCATCACTGATAAACTCCTTGATACTGCACCTCGACACCCGCTATCTTGAGGTCAGTAGGTGGGCCAGACACAATGGCTTTATACTAAGTAGGTGTGAGACTGTACAATAGATTGATTTAAGCAAGAAATATTCATAGAGACTTCGTTAAAAACAGAAGAAGAAGACATGGAGGATGTCAGTTCATTACAGTTTGAGGAAAAATCAAGCACCACACATCGTCAATTAGTGCTCGAAGACCACCCATGAACAATAGAGGTAAATTATACCCACAATTAGAGAGAGAAGGATGAGTAGCCCATTATCGCAGGTTTACCAGAGGGAGTAAATTTGAGGCTTGGTTCAGTGACCTCGTGACGTTTACCAAGGAACGTTTCCTCGTAAACAGCCATTTGTGATAACTCGGGTCCTCCGTCACATAAGGCTGGGGTCACACCTCAAGAACCAGCGCGCGTCCAGGAAGAGTTGTCACAAGACTTTACCTGAGTTAAAATAAAGAGTTAAGACATTAGAACACTTACCCAGACCCATGTCCCAATGAATTATGATACGACCAGTTAGGAAAACTAATACAGAAAATGTTTTACAATCACTTACTAATATTCTAGAATTGAGTTTTGTCAGTATCCACTGCCTGCAAACAGATTTGTTGATACAAATGTAACATTGAAGGTTCAATACCTTAATGACTCGTCTTCTGTCCCAGTCTATCCAATTATAAATATATATCTAACTTCACAATTCCAGTGAATGCAGTCGAGTGCAGTACCGGTCATGCTGCCTCCTAATTGTACCGAAGACTTGGTGTATTGTATCCACACTGCCTCCCTCCCCTCCCTCCCGATGGGCAGCCATAAGGCCCATTTTCACTTTAATAACTAAGCATTGTCTTCACTAGGTAACTCTGGGAGGTAAATATGCACTTTATCGACTCATTTTACCAGAATCGGGCTCATTGTTCAACGTAAAAAATGGAATAGATACGTTTGAACCTTCTTACGTCACTTGACTATAGAAATGGTTTTTAAGTTAAACCCATATGTTTTATATGGTATAAACTCACCTGGTGGACTACAGCTTAGATGTCGGAAAAGATTATTATACTTTACTTCTCTGACACGACCTAGAAAACTGGGAAATAGCTTTTGATGTTGTAATACTGGTAGTCACATTTGTGGTACTGAGTGAGGAGTCACGACCCATATGTCAGAAACTGTTCCTATATTTTTTCCTGAAATTTCGGGGATGAAGGCCATTGGTGCCCTGAATGTGCACGTGGAAGAATTAGTGGCTTGAATCATTTTAGTATTTTTCGGCATTTTTCAGTTTTTATAGATTTTTCGTTATTATGATGGTGGCGTCAGAGGAATAGAGAGCTGCTGGGTCTTTTATTATCTCATAGTGAAACAATAACACTGTGACGAGAATGTGTCTGGCGACGAGGTGTGTATTGAGTGGGTGGGGGAATGGGTGGGTGGGTGTATGAGGAGTTGGACTTGCCTGTAGACCGTCACTTAAAAATATTTCTTGGTTATTTGGAGTCCCGTTGTGAACATAGCAAAGATGCTCTGGACTCGTTGGTTAATGTCTCCATGGTTTTACTTCTTCAATGAATGTGGGATGGGTTATACACAACGTTTGTGTGCATATATTTACAGTGTATTAAATTTATATACAACTGTTGACAGAGGCTGGCCAGTGATCTAGAACTGAGGAGGTCTCAGTGGTAGATGTATCTATAAGGGACAGCAAAAAGACTGAAATCAGGCCCCCGCTATGGCCACATGAGTGTAATTCGCACAAGCCCCGCAAGGTGATGATTCATGAGTCAACTTTCTGGAAGGTTCTCCCAGGAAAGAAATGCTGCAATGCGACACTTCCTCAGGTACTGTCATTAACAAGTCAGCAGTGTTGTGGTTACATTTTATAAATTATCTGGGAAATGATCTCGTTGACCCATGAATCATTCTCAACTGACGATACCCTCTCTACACTAGCTAAATATATACTACATCAAATACTTGGGAATTGCACGTGTCAGGCAGAGTATCTAATTACCAAATATGGGCAATCAAGTCAGTTTTTCAAGAACTCCTCTTCTAACGGGGGATGCATTATACTGCTGAATTCTCGCAGTCATAATACCACAGACATCCAAGGCAATGGTGTAGTCAACACACGGAATTAAGAACTACCTCTAACGGTTCCACATTTGTAATGATGGAATTCAAATTGAACAGTTATACTTCAAACAATAACCTATCTTCTTAGCTAACTAGCTGAGGTGCCAGAGTCACAGCACCAGTCTGTACTCCTTGGACATTTTTCAATCAAATGACAGTCCCTAGCATATCTCGGGGACTGGACGGGATACAGTACTCCAGACGAGGAAGCACCTCACTCTTTAGATCTTATAAGACCTAATAATTTAGTTGCCTGGTTCACCTTTTCTTTACAATGGCCGAGAACTTCAGCTCGTTGACAACATACACACCTAAGTCCTTTTCACATTCAGTTCTCAATTAATGCAGTTTCTTCGTCCCGTTGGGACATATGATACACCCCCTTATCATTGGTACGCCCAAGTGCAGCCTCTTACACTTCGTGACACTGAACCTCAGCAGTCATTTCTTCGACCAATCATTAAGCTCACAGAGATCCTTCTGCAGCTCTTCATAGTTTGCTTGGTTCTTATTTTCCCGAAATAACGCGTCATCAGCAAACATTTGTATGGAGAATGTGCAGCGTCACATCGTCATTTTATAAGCAAACAAACAACAGCAGTACCCTAATTGGGGTGTATAAACATCTCCAAAGGCACTACTCAGTCAGGTGCCCTTATCCGGACGCTCTCGCCCACAAAGGGTCACACCTTAAGGTTGAAGAAGCCGCAAGTCCAGAAGACTGTGAGGTAACTTTTCCGGAGTGAGAGTTGTGAACTCTTGGAACACTCTACCAGAGTGTGTTATGACAACACCGAGTGTGAGCTCTTTCAAGACCAGACTTGACCAACACTGGAGCAGGTTCAGATACATTCAGGAGCCACTGCATGCTCAGTATTTGCCAACAGTGCGTAACATAGAAATGACCGATCGCCCAAGCGGCTAACGAGCCGATCGATGGTGAAGAGGATATACGTAAAAAGTAAGACGTGTAAATATGCCCTGGTGGCCCTGAAACGTGGGTCCGTATACGGGGGCCTGACAGTATTATTTTGTAGTCCACATAATCTAAACGTCCATATAACATTGAAGATAAACAGTATAATTACTGTCTCCTTAAGCCATATGCACCTACAAGGAACTACACGTGTGGCGGGGTAGGGACATCAGCTCAGCACGTGTGAAATATGACCCTGAATCCGCATACCGGTATTTTATAAGTATTTCCCCAAACGCCCATGAATGTCTGAAGGACATAGTCAATCTGCTATCAGATCTGGGCCTTGGGTGATTCCAGCTAACTGCCTCGTACCACGACGCTTCCAGAGCATTCACTCATCATACTGGGACTGGACATCGTCCTGGCATATACAGCAACCACACTCGGTCGTCACGACTACGTCACCTGTGTCACGGATGAAAAGCGTTTCAAGTGAGCTTGTAAACAAACATTAAATTACGTCTTTTGCAAAGATAATATTGAAGGGTGACTGTTGATAACATGACAAAACGTTCATTTACTTAGCAGGACTACTTGCATCATGGAACACTGCGCAAAACAGATAAAACCAACCCGATATGTGAGCAATTATCACAGCCTGAACAGTACCACAGAGAAACATTCCAAGTGAGCTCTGAAGTCTTGTTTTGATTTTTTGTTTTGTTTTGTTTTTGTTTTGTTTTCCTGGAAATCGACAGCTTTGGTGATTACGGCCGAGCTCTGAAGCCTCCATGTACGGGAAGTCATAGTGGCAACGGTGCAAGTCAAGGATTTGGTAAATGTTTAATGTGAGTGGTAAATACCTAGTTTCTTTGCAATTAGCATTTCTAATGGTCTACGTTCATTGCTTAACTCTCACTAGTTCATTAAAATAATCACGAAATACCCTAAGTAAACATCGTGTTGTAACGGCTCTTCCTGTTTAGGACTGCTGGCGTAAACATTTCTCGCTGAGATCAATAGACTTTGATAAATTTTAACATTACAGAATATTTCAATGTATTCCTGTGGCTATCTGATATTTACAGATTATATTACTGTACTTCAAATACATAGCAAAGACAGGATATAACACCATCCATCATCACTACATAACATCATCCATCATCACTACATATAACACCATCCATCATCACTACATATAACACCATCCATCATCACTACATATAACACCATCCATCATCACTACATATAACACCATCCATCATCACTACATATAACACCATCCATCATCTACATAACACCATCCATCATCGCTACATATAACACCATCCATCATCGCTACATATAACACCATCCATCACTCATCCATCATCGCTACATATAACACCATCCATCATCGCTACATATAACACCATCCATCATCACTACATATAACACCACCAATCATCACTACATATAACAACATCCATCATCACTACATATAACATCCATCATCACTACATATAACACCATCCATCATCACCCACAACACCACCCATCATACTACAATAACAACATCCATCATCTACATATAACATCCATCATCACTACATATAACACCATCCATCACTACACATAACACCATCAATCATCTACATATAACACCACCACATCAATACATATAACAACATCCATCATCACTACATATAACATCCATCATCACTACATATAACACCATTCATCATCACTACATACAACACCACCATCATCACTACATATAACAACATCCATCATCACTACATATAACATCCATCATCACTACATATAACATCCATCATCACTACATATAACACCATCCATCATCACTACAGGTCGGTAAAAAGTAGTTTCCGAGATTCTCGTGCGAACACACAAATAAAAACACACACACAAACAGACCCACTTCTTTGTTTTATATATATATATATCATGTAAATCCACAATGAAAACGTGGATAAGATAAATCTTGATAAAATCACTCCGTTGTTTTTCCATTTTCCCGTGTGATTTTATCAAGATTATATATATATATATATATATATATATATATATATATATATATATATATATATATATATATATATATATATATATTAAGCATAAATATTTATGAATAACTCAATGTTCGTGTTGTAACATTTAATATTCTAAGTTTGGCATAAAAAAGACTTCGTTTTCGTTTTCTCTGATTTGAGTCTTGGAGAGAACGTGTTCTTACGGCTGACTCACGAAAACATTACATGAACCTCTCGGTGTAAGTCTTTTAGAATACGCTATTGCCATCTGCACAACCATGACTGAAAGTGTCATCTATGCTATCACACAGTGTCGTGGTGATATTCTTCAAGTTATTGAAACTTGGTACACGGAAGTAATTGCCTTGGGTCTTAGGTGAATCAGTCGACGCCTCTAAACAATCAGTACATCGTATAAACAAAATGCAGTTACAGATCTAACATGTCAGCAGTTTCTCCATGGAACATTCACATCGCATCATTACAATTACTTTCTTTTAGTTTACTTTTTTTTTACTTCTATCCTCTTTGCCGCTGATCGGCTCGTTAGGAACTGGCAGTCGTTAACATCTTTATTATGCACAGCCTTTGAAGAAAGATGCAACGAAAAGGACGAAATGTGGGAGAAACCAGGCAGAGAACTGAGAGTAGGTAACACGATAAGCTGCAGTATAAGAATATTTGTACAAGAGGTTCTTGTCGTGATCCTAATATCCTTTATACCTGAGTGAAACCTACCCCAAGTTCTCATCAAATAAAGGAACACACAGGGTACGGCAATAATTATCCCCCAAAACCGACTCACTGAATGTGCCGAATAAGTTGGAGTAAGTGAGTCACAAATGGGGAAGATAATTAAATAATTCGAAAATCTATGTTCTTAAAAGTACTGTCTAGCGACCATGGTTTTAAGGGAATAAGTGATTGTATATTAAATAAAGAGTGATGCCGGAAGGGCAAAAATATACCCGTTAGAGTTAAATCAAATGAATACTACTAACATTAACTATAATAAACACAGACAATACAATATAACACAGCAATCACAACAACAGTTTATTTCCTACAAATAAGATTCATAACACCAGGATCCTTTTCCTAGCTAGGACTAAGTTAGCGTGCCACTAATTACCAGATACCACTAGGGTATTATTGTAGATGACTGAGCAGAAATTGCGTCTGTACTGGAGTGGGTGTGGACACGTCCTGCCTATAACCTATACCACGGGTTTGAGAGAGAGTCTCTGTACAGCATGTGGTGAGAGCATCTTAGCTCACGTGACTCCAGGACAGTTGCCAATAGTCTTATAACTAATTAATACTACTCTTGGTTTGACAACAGAGTAGCACAAATGATGCATATTAATGACATAGATGAATGCAATTAACCTAAGTAACTAAGAACAACAATAAGATAATAGTAAAAATATAAGTTATTAATAGCTTGTGTGGAGTGGAGGCGTAAACAGATACCCCGACATGCGCGGCGGCAGTTCTGAAGTGCCATCAACCTCATAGGATGTGAGGAGGTTGGGACAAGTAGGGGATAAGCCTCGCCTCCTCAGGATCACACTAGTGAGCAGGAGGAGGAAATAGGAGGTTATTCGGCAGGCCAAAAACTTAGCAGGGTGAGGCGTCTCGAGGTGTATTCATTCACAGATCCTGCGGTAATGCAGAGGAACAGCACAAAAGCTCCTGCAGGACTTGAAGCAGAAGGAGGAGTCAAGGAGGGAATGGGGATGGGTGTACATGGGATATATTGGGGGAGGGTAGTGGAAGCTAGAGATATTACTTAGCTTACAGGGCCTGGGGGCAGCAGCATATGAGGCCCAGACTCCCACCATTTATGAGGGCCTCTGTGCCAGTAACAATTCCTTTTACTCTTATATTTATCACCATTGGTAGCGTGACGATAGGAGGCTCGTGGTGGAGTGTAATGATAATTATCAAGCAATAGGGAAGAAATAACGAGTAAATACTGTAGGTAAATAATGAACACAATTATACAAATACAAGTTTATTTAAACATGAATGTAAATTAGAAAAGAGATTTATTTGTACTAACAGGCGGAATCTAGTACTAGGCCTCCAGGCTCAGCATACTCACACCATTACTGGGTGGACATATTCAATAACACTTCCAACCCTACTGGTGGACATACTCAATAACACAACTATTATAGTCATGGCACCACCATAAATACTAGGGCAGCTGCACCGCTACAACCTCAGTCGTCCAGGTGTGTTACTCAAGCAAGAGCCATGGGGTCAGCCACCATGAGTACTATCCGACGAACTCTGGAGATCAGTGGATTAATTCCACCACACAAATAGCCCTACTGGGTTAGACACTCATCCACCAATGATGGGGGCTGGTATTGGTGTGTGGCTTAGTGATCGGCGTCACCTCGTGGACCGAGCGTTAGGGCCAGGCAGGCCAGCTATAGGGGGGCTATGGTGGTCTGAAGTGTGTCTGACGGCCGGGTCTCACAGAAGATAACTGATCCTACTGGACCTCCGGACATCTCCCCAGACATAGTGGATACAACATCCGCTACACACACAAGGCCTAGGCTGCGTTAGGGACCTGTATGGATGAAGGACGAGGCACTTACTCACGGTGACAACAACACGTTTCAGGGGACGTTAAAGACGTAAATATGACTTCACTCCAGAGCATATCAGCCTACGTTACTGTAGCGGCTTGCACAAGCAACTATTAATTGGGTCAAATCACTTAAGAAGGGTGAATTACAACGCAGAGTGGAATGTACCTGTATGGATGAAGGGACGGGCACTTACTAACGGTAGAAATGCCCGCGTGCCCTCACTCAAACCAGACCAGGGAGTCCACCTACTCCTATTCCGATGAATTAATTTACGGTACACTCTGACGTTGAAATTGAGACTATGAACTCATTTTCATTCTCTACTATTATCTTCACTAACAATGCTCTGATTCAGCTATCAAAAGCAAAATTAAAATGATTACAAAGGGTTGGATGGCAACAGGTCCCAGCATACAGCGTCTGCTACTCAATCCGCGGATTATATTCCAAGCTTCCATAGACAAAGACGGGGAAACAGAGAAAACGGGGGACGTTTCCACTGGGGGACTCAGAAGGTTTTGTGGACGTTTGAGCGTAATATGAATCCTTAAGGTTTTCAGGTTAGCTCTCATCATGACCATTACAAAGCTTCCCCCTTCCCCAAAATTCATATTATGCGGTAACGTTCAGAAAACACGTAAGTAGTGACATACACATTAAATCATTAATATAAAGTATAAATCCTCATACAAAACATTGCACAAATTATATCAATAAAAATAGAAAAATAATTCCGTACCGGTGGTCAGGATTAGGTAAAAGAGATGGAAATCTGTTAACATACAACTAGAATGTGACACACCTTCATAAAAAAAAATATATTGGGATACATATTACAAAGTAGCACCAAAATTAATAGCACATGGGGTTAGGTACATCATGTCATAATAATACTGAATGGCGGTAAATACATCATATCATATCATAATAATAATAAATGGTGTTACATACATCATATCATATAATAATACATGGGGTTAAGTACATCATCATAGAATAATAATGATTTGAGTTAGATACCTCATATCATATAATAATAATAATAAATGGGGTTACATGTTACAAAATACAACCTCACATCGGTAGATAAAGTGCACACTCAAAATTCCTTACAGAACTCAAATTTCAATGTTCATAGATCATGAAAGTTTCTTTTATGCGATTGGTCAAATGCTTACTAGACACACTGAGATTTAACATAGATTTCTCAAGCTAGGACATAGACGAACGGACCCCACCAAGTCAAAGGAATGATTTGTTGCCCTTAATCTAAAGAGTCATGTCGCACTCGCGAGAGGCAGCACCATTCAAGGGACTCCGAACGAGCGGGTATTCCCAAAAACTCAATGCTAACGAAACGGTCCTCATGAGAACACCACCAAACCCAAAAACTGTCTGTACTTATGGCATTTGCCATGTAGAAGTAATAGCACCATATTTATATGCCCGAATACTCCCTGAAAGTCACGAACTCTACACCTATATACCAACAACACCCAGCCTACGTAGGACTTACCAACCGGAACTAGAGAATTCACCACTGGTATCTTTACTCATACTAGTAACAGATACCCTTCAGATGATTGCATAACTGCCAATCCATCTTCCAATCTGTCTTTACTGCAAATTGACCCTTCCTCTGCAAAATACTTTTAACCCCCCCCCCCAAAAAAAAAACATCCTCCATTTTTTTTCACTTCTTCAATTACCAAAAGTTACCTACAACAGATTGTGCACTTCACTACCCATCAACAACCAAGGAGGTTCACTTACAAAGCCCACTGTTTCTTAAAGATCCAGTCTAACCACTGGTTTTCTCCTCCTTTACCCATGGCTTTAGCGAGTTTAGCCAGAAGAGCTTGGGCTTCTGTTGCTAGTTCAACAGCGGCTTTGGCCATCATGGTCCCTTGATTCACGTTAGCATCTGCCATCGTGTTACAACAAATCACTACTATAACCCACTTTAAATACAATAACATGCACAGTGCTCACTCAAGACCCAAGGACTGGTACTAATTTTCTGCAATACACTAAACGTTCCATGCATCAACTATTCAAAATACTCTTCAGATTATTAATCTCCCAAAAAGTAATATTATTGCATGAAAACTTCACTGAGACACTTTGCCATTCACAAACTCAGTATGGTGCAACACTGTGTGAACACTTCACGAATTTCTGTACTCACAATTCTGAGTCCATACACTTGTATAACATTTTCCATATACCGTATCACCATATGGTCCTCACATATATAATACTGTATTCTGAAAGTATATTGGCATTAGAGTTCACATAACATACGTTACACAAAATAATGACCCGTTAGCACCTGGTTAAAATAACTTTAAAATTATAGCATATCCATAGAAATATTAATAGTAGGAACTGTAAAATGCCCTGAGATATTAAGTAAATGGAATATATATCCTACCTAACACATAACTAAAGAATATTACAAGTACAGAATTAGCATCCACTTAACCTTTGTATATAGTGCAATGCTTCTGTTAGCACTCAGAATTAAAACACTGGGCCCTCCCACGATGGAAACATTTCACATTAGTGCCACGGCCCAAACATGTATTCACTGTCTGTAAGTAATACTGAGTTAACAACGGAGAAAAAAAAAATTTGGGCAGATTGTTACACCTCAAAATTCTTCCATTATTAATGAACCTTATTCACACTCTACAAGTTATTGTTGCAGGTTTCCTTTTACTTTAAACAAGACTTTTCTAACCTAACTCCAAGGTATTTCTTTGAACTTATTTCACTCTCTCTGCAAACCACCACAAAAAGCTGTACCTCAGAAAAATATGGAACAAAATTATTAGCAATCTGAAATACTCATTAGTTACAGTGGAATGGTTATTAAATACCCGTACAGAGAAATGGTTATCACTCAGTTAAAACTACAGTATCACAGTCATTCCTCCCAACTCGATACTATGTTCATTACATCCCACCGCTGCCACCATTTATGAGGGCTTGAACTCCCACCATTTATGAGGGCCTCTGTGTGCCAGTAACAATTCCTTTTACTCTTATATTTATCACCATTGGTAGCGTGACGATAGGAGGCTCGTGGGTAGGTGTAATGATAGTGTCAAGCAATAGGGAAGAAATAACGGTAAATACTGTAGGTAATTAATAAAAACAATTATACAAATACAAAGTTTATTTAAACATGAATATGAAATTAGAAGAAAGAATTTATTTGTACTAACACACGAAATCTAGTACTAGGCCCTCAGGCTCAACATACTCACACCATTACTGGGTGGACATATTCAATAACACTTCCAACCCTACTGGGTGGACATACTCAATAACACAACTATTATAGTCACTTAGCACCATAAATACTAGGGCAACTGCCACTACAACACTCAGTCGTCAGGTGTGTTACTCAAGCAACAGCCATGGGGTCCAGCCACCATGGAGTACTATCCGACGAACTCTGGAGATCCCAGTGGATTAATTCCACCACACAAATAGCCCTACTGAGTTAGACACTCATCCACCAATGATGGGGGCTGGTAGTGGTGTGTGGCTTGGTGATCCGGCGTCACCTCGTGGACCGAGCGTTAGGGCCAGACGAGCCAGCTATGGGGGCTATAGGTAGTCTGAAGTGTCTGACGGCCGGGTCTCACGAAGGTAACTGATCCTACTGGACCTCGGACATCTCCCCAGACATAGTGGATACAACATCCACGCTACAGACACGGCCTAGGCTGCGTTAGGGACCTGTATGGATGAAGGGACGGGCACTTACTAACCGGTGACAACACAACACGTTTCAGGGGACGTTAAAGACGTAAATATGACTTCACTCAGAGCATATCAACTACGTTACTGTAACGCTTGCACAAGCAACTATTAATTGGGTCAAATCACTTAAAGAAGGGCGAATTACAACACAGAGTGGAATGGCATACCTGTATGGATGAAGGGACGGGCACTTACTAACGGTAGAAATGCCCGCGTGCCCTCACTCAAACCAGACCAGGGAGTCCACCTACTCCTATTCCGATGAATTAATTTACGGTACACTCTGACGTTGAAATTGAGACTATGAACTCATTTTCATTCTCTACTATTATCTTCACTAACAATGCTCTGACTCAGCTATCAAAAGCAAAATTAAATTGATTACAAAGGGTTGGATGGCAACAGGTCCCAGCATACAGCATCTGCTACTCAATCCGCGGATTATATTCCAAGCTTCCATAGACAAAGACGGGGGAAACAGAAAACGGGGGACGTTTCCACTGGGGGACTCAGAAGGTTTTGTGGACGTTTGAGCGTAATATGAATCCTTAAGGTTTTCAGGTTAGCTCTCATCATGACCATTACAAGCACACCCTCCACCCACTCTAACCCCCACCCGGGAGGTGGCACCAGCTCCGCCTACCAGACAGGAGGAGGCGAGCGCTGTGTAATCAATGACATTTCTAACCACGCCCTACAAAATACAGTGTACTTAGCAAATGCTGCAGCTTCTCAGAATGGTGGGGGGTTACTACTAAGAGCAGAGACGTTACCGAGAACAAATTTTGGCTTGAATGTCATGTACACTTATACTGACACGTTCCTTGATAAGAGAGAGGAGTTTGAAACCCTACTGGTACACCAACCAGATATTGTATGAGTTGTAGAACTGTTGTGCAAGAACAGGAGAATCGACACACTTCTTCAGAGTCCCTAGCTGCTGTAGAACCTGTTCTGATCCTGCATTACTCTCCGCCACCTCCCTTGGCCCTGCTAATGCCTCAGTATAACTCCTCCTAGCAACCACCTCCATTCTATCGGCTACTTTCTCAGTCTTAGCAAGGATCTGTTTCCCAACTTGCTCTAGTTTGGCAACCAGCAAGGTTCCAGCTTTATCTTTTTTTGTTATGGCTTGCAATTGCCTCTATCACCTTGACTATGCAGTCAGTGCTATACCAGCAACAGCCTTCATGCTTTACGGCAGTTTGCATCTGCCTAAACGTTGCATTGGTCAGGACCTGTATCATCCATATCCGTCATCCCCCCGCAGTAGTCACATATCATCATATCCCTCATGGTTTTTGTTGTTGTGGGGGGAGGGGGGGGGGGTAGTGCAGACTGTGTATAGATCTACACCTATTTAAAAATAAAGAAAAAACAGTACTTAGCTGCCCTCTGCAGGTTTTAACCTCCCCTGTTGCCTTTAGGGTTGTCTTCTGTTTTCTTCTCTTCTTTTTATTTATTTTTTTTCAGTTTACTTGGGCAGTTTGTCAGTATTTGTGCACTATCTCTATTTACACTGCATTTTGCTATGACTAACTGATTTTATACACCCACTCAGTCCTTTAGAAACACAGAAAAATAAAATAAAACTTTCTTTGGGGCGGTAATAGAATGCCTTTAAGGATAGCCAAGCTTGTTGATTTTATTTATTTTATTTTGCTTTAGTTTAACTCGTATTTCCTTATACTTTCTTTTCCTGTTCTAATCGACGACTATATCTCTTTGTGCTATCACTGTGTACACTGTATCTCCCTGTGAATGATGTATTGTAGGCACAGTTTCAGTCTATGAGAAAGCACGCAAACAAAATAAAATTTAAAGTCTCTGTGGCACCTATAACACAACTTGGTTTCAGCTGGCAGTGGTGCCTTTCCAGCTTGCTTGCCAATTTGTATTCACTTTAAGTTATTTACAACCTCTTCCGCGGTCACTGATGACACTATGAACTGATTTAACTAAAGGTACAGTACAGTACAGTACTACACTCCCTGGTTGGCCTTTATCACAGCCGTGACCACAACTTCGTAAAAAAATAAAATAAAAGCTTTGTCATATGGTAATGATTTTGTGGTTGTAGGCCTCCTGACCCGGGCTGTATATCCAACTCGGTGGAGATTGAGTTTTCATGAATACAATTGCGTCTAGTATTAAAAATCCTACATCGATTTACACTTTCACATCACTAAGATCTTATGTAATCACTGTTCAATTTCTGCCGCTCAACAACAAAGACCCGAATGCCGAACACGCTTTGTTACAGAGACGCAACATGATCCGACCCGCGCCTAATTCCCCACATACAGGATGAAACTGGAGTGCCCAAAGAAAACTTGTGGTACAGTATTTGGTAGGGTCACATTGGATAACACATTGGATAGCATGTGTGTCCTGGCCAAGAAAGAATCAAACCAGTGACATAGTGATGAGAGATAAGCATGCTGCCACTATACCACCAAAATCCCATCTAAGTGCAAAAAGGGCCTATGTCCCCCCAAAAAACTCATTTTTGCTTTGGCCCATAAAACAATATATTAAGCGATGTAGTTTTTAGTGCAAGAAAAGTCGATCTCTTCCTCCAAATACAATTTAAATATAATTTTACATACAGTGAAAGCTATGATCAGAATACATTCTAAGACATGCTTTAACACTAATATTTACAAGGGAATGAAAAACTTTATTTATTGTGCATTTTATTATTAATCAATAGAAATGAGTATAATTTTATCTTCATATAAATAACATAATCAAATAGGGTTTTAAAGCTATAAACATAAATTCATTCCACCACTTCTCATCCATAGCTCATTAGGAATGTGTTCGGGTAGTCGAGTTGGTTTCAACAGTTTAAATGTGTACAGTATATGTATGGCAGAACTGATATGGAGATTATGTAACTAATAAAACACCAGCCTTACAGATTACAAATGATTTGATTTGGTACTTCTTGAATTGTTCTTTTAACTTCTTACACTCAGAAGTATAATTATAAACATGTGCCACTTCTATGACTTCATATAAAGATACATATTAAGAATGTGTTATCTTAGTACAGGTACTATATTAGTATCATTGTGGCTACACAAGGTTCTTTATTATAGCTGATTTCATCCAGTGTCTTTTGTATTAAACTATCAAACTGATGTGTGCTTGAAATTAAATGTGATGCTGTAGTTGTGTAACAATTGATTTGCACACTACTCATTACCAGCTAACTTGTAGACTTTGTGACACCAGCTAATTAATTGTTTTAACCACCTTTCTAGATGCCACGTTATAAGAAACCTTCAAAACAGGTGGAGTTTTTGAACATTTTAATTTAACCCTGTTCATTGCATTGACTTCTCTCACCCTGAAATTCTAGATTATAAAAAAAAAATTGAAATGTTCCTGTGAAAATCATAATTTCTTAGTTACTGGTAACTAAGAAACACAAAAGTACATGTAGTTGGAACACAGCCAAGCAAAACCATGCAGGTAAGGAAAGTCCTTCGTTATATCATGTTTAAGCTACCATAACAAATCATTTATGATATAGAACTTCTAAATTAATACAGTATTTTGAAGGTGAGGCTTTTCTGGTTGAGCCATTGCAGCTATAAACAGTAAAAAACAGTGGAGGAAGTGATTAAATGTGGCAGTGTGGGTTCAATATAGGACCAAATATCTCTGAATTGCATTCAAAGATAGCAAAAAAAGGAGGGAAGTTTTCATACCTTTATATATATATATATATATATATATATATATATATATATATATATATATATATATATATATATATATATATATATATATATATATATATATATATATATATATATATATATATATATATACAGTATATATATATCATATCTCAACTGAGGTACAGAGTGTCACAAATCAAATGGTCTTTTGAAGACCAAGAACTGTACAGTACATTGTAAATAGCATTTAAGAACTCTTAAATTCTTATTCTATTATCAAGTCTTGATGAATTACATCATCTGTAAATACAGTAATAGCCCCTTTTCTGCTTCACTCATTTCTCTCGTGAAACTTATGCAGGGTTCCAATTTTGATTTTTTGTGTAAAGCCCTGAATAAAAAAAACTGGGAACCTTGTAGACATCACCATATTCGATTTTTTGACTATTGCTATCTGTATTAGAATTTTGCTGCTGGTTGAGGTACAGTATTACAGTGAGACTTGGTGGGGATATGTTGCATACTGCACGCAGTTCATGACCATATGGTTAAGGTTAGTTTTATCATTTTTGTACACCCATTAGGGATCTTGTGATAGTGACACTTTTATAGCTTTTGTCCATATACTCCGATACCTGTATACGCTTGCCTTAGTGGCCGCATATTGCAGCAAGTCTTAAATACCTGTGCTGTACTGTGCTCTTTGTTTAGACGCTTCTGTAATAGTACTTATATGATAATTTTTATGTAATCATAAGCTTTATAATCTTCGTTTCAATTGTTCGATATAATCTCTGGCTCTAAAGTAATGCAGCAGCTGTATTGATGTTAACTTTTGATGCAATGAAATTTATGTGCATAAAAACTTTTCCATTCCATTACTCAATTTCTATTACCTGAGGTTATCCACATCTCTTAACTTATATTCATATCACACATGGGAATCACTTTCTATTATAAGTATAATTTATTTCTCATTCACCACACATATCATTGATACTATATAAGCTACTGTACATAATTCAACATTTCGTTACCGACAGAGATGACATGTTACAATCAATCAATGTCTTAAAAAGTACTTAAAAGTGTCATAAAAACAATTTATTTACTGATTTCAATTGAATACCACTACTGGACATTAAAAAAATGATTTCAGAAGGACTGCCTAAACAGCATAATAAAATTTATTTTACAGAAAATTAAAATTAAATTGAGAGTGTGATTTTGAGTAATGCTCTACAGTAATTATCAGTTTAAATGAAACTTTCTAAAAGAGAGGGTTTTTATCTCTCTGACCTTCCACAAAGCTAAGAGGCTGTCACTTCTTATAGTAAGTATAAAAATCCTATG
Organism: Homarus americanus; assembly: GCF_018991925.1. Taxonomy (NCBI): domain Eukaryota; kingdom Metazoa; phylum Arthropoda; class Malacostraca; order Decapoda; family Nephropidae; genus Homarus; species Homarus americanus. The sequence continues at coordinate 603,482 of NW_024718697.1, forward strand.
TTCATGTGTTGATAGAAGGGAAGACTGATTCCTCCTCAAATTTTGTTCATGTGTCCTGGAAGTGCCATCATTATCGAGTAAATCACTGACGTCTCCCTGTTTATGAAAATGTAAATGGATGTTAAACGAGCCTTATTTCCTTTATCAATAGTAATCTCTTTGAAAATATCATATACTGTACAGTACTGTACTAAGAAGCATCTTCAATCAAACAGTACTGTACTAAGAAGCATCTTCAATCAAATTCTACTTTAGTGTTTATCGATAATAATTAGGTTTTGTTTTTTGTTAACTATCCATTAACTTCAATTTCAACTTATTAACAGAAATAAACTTTCACTTGAACTCTGTTAATTGTGCAATATGAGAGTAATGGAAAACTGAAATAATATCCATTAAAAGTTATCATATACAGTACTGCATTCTGGTAGTTGTCAGATTTTAACAGACTTTGGAATTACGTATTAAGTCCACAACAGCATTTTGCTTCCTAGAATGGGGCAATACTGTAGTTACATTATTGTGGATTTTATGGACATGTTAAAAATATAACCAAGCAGGATAAATATATTATCATTGTATGAGAAAAAATAAAGGATTGCTAAAAGAGGAACAAAGATAATGCACCTACAGTATTATAAATAGGAAGCAGTTACTGGAGGCTACATAGATGGTGTGCTCAGCAATCATTCTCTTAGCAAATTCATGTGATAATATCCAGCTTAAAAGCCAAGGTCTGACCACCCGAGGAACATGACGTCATATGGGGATATATGTTTAACGAAGACAAGATTTTTATACGTGAATGTAACGGAGATGTCTGGCTCGTAGGAGAAGTCATAGGTGCGACCCTATGATCGGTTCCTGTGGTCATATCTCTTACCAGACATGTCAGAGACAGTAGGAGAGGTCATAGGTGCGACCCTATGATCGGTTCCTGTGGTCACATCTCTTACCAGACAAGTCAGAGACAGTAGCAGAGGTCATGAGTGAGGTCATAGGTTTACAGAAGTACACATCCTTCATTGGACATTTGAATTCATAAATTACATTCTTTTGGGCGTACAGTATTTAAATATATACGACAAAAAGGAAACTAATTTTCTCACATTTAAAATAGTTCACATTTAATATGATGACAACTTAAATTTATATTAATTCTTTCAATACATTTTTTTCATAATAAGAGAATGGCACATGAATTAACTGAGAATATGATTGCTGAGCACACCAACTGGTCATAATTTGTTTCTTGGCTAATAAAACTCCAGTCTGTCCAGCGGGGAATTCCTGGCTAAGAAGCCACTTCCTATAAAATAAGTAACCAAATACTGTACAGGTAATGGTAACAAAGAAATAGTTGGTTGTTTAAAATTATTCTCGTGTATAACTGAGTATCTTAAAAGTTTGTGAAATGTAATACAGAGTGTGAAATAGACAGAAGTACAGAAAATGTTTATTCAGGAAAGTAGGAAACTAGCAAATGGCTTGTCAACAATATGTTCATTTCATCACTGAAGTAAACATTCAAAACAAAGAACTGCTTTGTGATTTAAATACCAACTCCTACAAGAATAGATGTTACTAATATCCATCAATATGAGAATAAGTGTTTGGTTACATTTCTAGTTCCCCTTACATTAATAATGACAATAAAAAAAATAACAGCAGACAAAGACTTGCACAAGTTTACTGTATATGTCAACAAATTATACTGTTTGACAAAAAGCATTAACCAGCTTCCATAGTTAGAAGAAAAGCAGATACTATAGCGAGGTATTTAGGGAGGAAGAGCTTCTTTAGTAAGAGGGAACTTCACAGAACAGTATCAGTAAACGTTATTTTGTTGACATCACAATTTCTTTTGACAGTATAATCCACCTCAATCATTTCTAAATACAGTATAATTTCAATACTGTGCAGTAATTTTAAGGCATATGTATTCATGTTGTGTTTGTCTTTGTACACACTGATGGATATAGGAGGCCTTCAATGTGAAATATATAAGTATACTGCACTATATACTGTAGTACAATATTTTATATATAAACAACATATACATTGAAGGATTGAAGGATTGATTGTGGCAATGATATCCCTGGCGACGCTACAGCTTAAGTCATATGTCGCCGAATTAAAATAAAGCTTAAAAGACTAAAATCAAATAATGAAAGGTAAAAAACATAAGCAATAAATAACATAGAACTTTCATAAAAACCATTTCAACATTAATAGATAAAACTCAAAGCTTGTGTAGAAGGCGGCTTCCTCCACAAAGGAGTGGACGTCCCCTCCTATGATACCCACTCCCTCCCCCAGCACCAAAGAGAAAACTTAAGATCCATTTCTCCCCACGGCACTGGGAGAGATGCTTATGACAAAGATCTCCGAGACTGGGGCACTTCACCAAGCGGTGTCGAACAGTCATTGAGACCAAGTAGTCAAGAAGTATGAAGCTTGTCAAAAAAAAATGATAATAGAGTACTGCATGTTTTCTTCTATTATTTAGCATTTTTCCTTCATCACTGATCATCCAAATACAGTACCAGCAGGATCTGCAAGCATTACTCATTAACATTTGCCCCAATTAAGATATCCTAGATCCACCAGTGCTTGTACAATATAGATGTCAATTGTGACTGAATATTTGGTCCACCGAATGATATGACAATATTGAATGGTTGTACTGTACTGCATACAGTTCTTTGTGGCATTGTCTATAAAGCACCAATATAAGGGATCAATAAAATGTCTAGGGATAGGGGAGGTAGCTGTGCATTTTATGCTAGTCTTTCTATATTCCATATGAAGAAGGGGAGGGCACAGCACAATGACAGGAAAGTTGTAACCTTAATGACATATAAGGGTTACCAGAATCTCACTTTTGTTGTCCTTTAGTTGATTGTTTAATATAAAAAGTTACTAATAGTTTAAGAGCTATAACATAACAAGTAATGGATACTTTAGTTAGTTTACTAAAGAAAGTTGCTGTATGTGTAATTCAGATATATTTTTCAGTTTGTGAAGGAGTCATAGGATGGATGTTCAAGGCAAGTTGTGATTAATATTATGGTGATATAAAGGTAGAATAGTGTGGTCGATGCATGTTACTTTTTTAATATCATAGTCAGAGATGTGTAATCAATATTGGATTACAAAAAATATTTCATCAAAAAGCAAAACATTTGAATAGAAACCATAGTGTACAGGGATGTCAGCAGTTGTGCATGATCAGGCAACAGGTGAATTTTGTAATGAAAACATCACTTTTATACAGCTTACAAGTACAGTACACTGACATCTTGAGCTCAAGTGCTGGAATAATACTGTGTATGTGAGTCATACTGTTGGGTAAGTTCCAGTCTTTCACATTAACTTTCTGGTATTGTTTGTATTGTGCCATCACAATGCCATCTGGAGGAATTAGGCACACATGTTTCAACATCAAAGAAAAATAAGCCACATTACTGACAGTACAGGTGTACCTGTTAGCTCACCTAGCGTTCAATTTATATGAATGTGGTAAAAACTAGAAAACAAAAAAGATCATCCTTCCATTGTTATTCACAAAAATAATTTTGTGCCAATACAAGTGGTAAACAGCAGTCAGCGATGGAATTAAAATAGGATTTGGTCTTGAAATGTACCAGCCACTGTAAATAGAATTACCCAAAGTACTGAATAAAAATTTTCATCTTTGTCGTAGAACAGAAGACACATATTCAGAGGATATTTTCAAAATTGTGTATTTCTGTACTAAATCATATAACATATCAATACTTCTTATTTGTAATACTGTACAGTACTTGGATATTAATTAAAACATATCACTTTACATATTGATATCCAGAGATCTTCAACTTTGCCTTAATAGCTTTATCTTGATATTTCTTAATTAACAGGAAATATCAGTTATCAAACCATGTTAATACATCTTATCTTGTAACCTAATAGCCATTGTGGGGACCTGCGTTATTCAGCCAACTAAACTCTTATGACGTTAGAGCCCAGGTTAACTGCTGATAATTGCATCGTGGGACCTTCCAGCTACAACAAGGTCATTTAAAAAGGTTTTATTAGAAATAAGAGCTGTCTTTCAGAACAGAAAGATGGTTACCCGGTAGTCATTACCAGATGTGCCTGCATATCCTCCCCGTCACCTGTATCATCCAAGCATTAGACCACAGCAACAAACCACTTCTGACGTAGCTATTTGCTCAATGGATATGAATGTTTGTCCTGAGAAGTGCTCTGTTATCTGGTTTTGCATTTGTCATTTATTTATGGCTGGGCCACACATTTATAGTGTTTATCATGTCAAAACTGTTTTCCTTAACCTTTCAATTAGGGGTAAGGATTCTTTAATCCACTTCTATATGCACAAAAACTGCAAGGCAAGGAAGATGACACACCCATTGATGTTGGCTCCCAAAGGTTAAAAGGAAGACACTGCCTTCTAGCTGTGAAAGTTGTGTTTCTGATTTAATTTGAATTTCACTTGTTTGTTTAAGTGCAGCTAATTACTGTATGTATGCAAATATCACAATATAACTTAGTCACTATAGCAATTCTGTTTATTATAATAAGGCAGTTTGTTAAGCAGATAGGGATTTCTATCTGAATCAGAAGACAGGATACTATCTCAGTTATTGTGTGCTCTTTTTTCTATAACAGAATGTTGGAGAACCCTTCAAGCAGCTTGTTTTGTTTTTCCTTTTGTGAGATTGTTTTGATTGCTTTATGACATAACCTTGGTCCTAAAAACTTATTTTTATGCTCATCTGAAGTACACCCATAAACAGATTTTCTCCAAATGGGACATGAACACCGAGGACAGGCTTTACTCCCTTTAATCCTATTAACACACTTTCACACCAGGGGGAGGGGGGTCCGTAAGGAAGCCTTCGCTTCAGTAACTGTACTGTCAATTATATTGCTAGTTGTTAATGCATTTTCTTGCAATATGAATACAGAAAAGTGTTAGCTACATTGATAACTCCTCAAGAAAAGTGCTGTATGAATGAGATGCTTCTTAGTGGAATACACAATGAATAAGTTCTGTTTGGTTTGTTTTGGTACTACAAGCACTGTGTAACTGGGGTTAGTGGTATCCACTTTAGGGGCACTCATGTTTTTTTTTTTTTTTTTGTCCTCCGTACTTCTTTGGTTGTTCCTTTATATTCTACACAGTGTTATCTGCCATTATTCTCAATTTAATAACACTGTACTGTACAGTAGTTCACTATGTTTAACTCATGAAGTTGTACCACATAAGGTGAGGTTGTGGGATTAACGCTCTGGTACTTTTGGCCATGGTCGGAAGTCTCACCCCCTCGCAGTCTTTCGATGTAGCTTGTGTCGGTAACAGGAACCGTTTTTTCATTTTAATAAACATTGGTTAGAGCAATCCAGACCCAAATTGCACCCTTAGAGATGCATCTGCCAGCCCATGAGGCTAGTGGGAGGAACTTAGGTGGTTGATAGGGCCGCTCCACTGTTCCTGTGTATCTGCTTACGGGAAGAGTGCTCAGTGTGAGATATGGTTGAGTGGGAGGGTTTGCGCCAGCACAGGAGTGCTTAGTGACACAACTTGCATCAAAAGACCACAATAGGGTTAATGAGGTGGGGCTCTGTCAGTATGGATTCAGAACAAGCTGGTCTATTTGGGTCTCTTTAAGTGAACAGGAGGTAGCCTGGCATCGGGTGATATTCAGTTACAATATATTCCAATGCAGTTCAGTACATGTTATCTGAGCACAGTTGTTTGGACATTCATTACTGTTGTTGAAAGATTAGGGGGAGTTTGAGCAAAGGGTCAAATGGTGGAATGCTGATCACCGTGAAAAGTTGTCATCATAGGACAACAAGTCATAAAGTTCACTTTGGGTAATACTGTAATATACCTGAGCCAGGGAAACTTGTGTTTAATTTCACTTTCCTGTTTTAAATAGGTTTTGGGAAAATAAGATCTTTCTCAGTACACTCCTTAAAACAGTGTTCAGTGCAATGATATTCAGACAATGACTTGTTGCATGTTTAAGTGACCATTACCAATGGGATACTGCCTGGTTCAAGTGTTCTGGGAGTGCAGGCATTTGGACAGTTTATTCATACAGAACTGACTGTATATATAGTATGAACAGGACTGAGGGGGGATCAAGCTGTGAAAGTGTGATTACAGTCTTAAGAAATGCCGGAGTTCTGTCAACTCAACTGCTTCATTTACATGGTGATGGAGAATTGTTTAAAAATTTTATGAGGGAACTCGTTCAGAGTTGGATGATAACTGAGAACTTGGAATGCTTTGTGTTCAGTATCATCCATGTTTGCTCAGCACTTGGTCTGCAGAGTTTGTATTACCTGTGTAGGAGTACGGTACTCCTGTATCTGAATTCTTTTATTTACGAATGGAATCTTTTGTTTCCACTTTTGGTTAATTTGTATTATATGTAAGTTCTAGAATGCTTATGAGTACTAGACTTTCCTTTGAGAAGTTTTGGGCCTTAATGTATCAGAATCATTTTACAAACAAAGATCTGCTTTGGCAGTAGTGAGAAGATTTATCCTTTTGGTGGTTTCCTTTCACATTTTGTTCACTTTGGGTAGTACAAGGTACTGTAATATACTAAGAACTTCTTTAAGTTACATAGATACAAGGTACCTATATTGTATTTACTAGATAAGTCTTTTTAAAGCTTAAGATCAGGTTTGTGATAAGGTGTTTCCACACTTAATTATTTTTAATGGATGATGTACCACATTCCTTTTAAGTCAGTTCACTTTTGCTGATGGGAACAGATAGTCACACTACTGGCTTTCTGCCAAAGAGGAGTTATTCACTCATAAGGTTCCTTAAGGGTCTAATCACCACCTCTTTCATATATCCTAGATCTTTTGATTGTTAAAGTTACAATCATTCAATCTTGTTCATTCTTTACAGCATCTTAGTCTGTTTGGATTCTGCATAACATTTGCTTTAAAGCCAAACAGAATAATTTAAAGAATTATATTTTCAGAAGGAGCACCAAAATCTTTTGATCAATATCAGATAGATCAGGCTTGGGCCAAGACAACTGTTGAGCATGGAAAATGAAAATTTAGACCCATGGATACAATCCTTAAATCATGAGATGATGGAACCTCTACCCTAATTCTTTTCAAATTTAATGTAAAAGTAAATAAGTAAAAGTATAAGTAGTCTTTAAGATGAACCGTACTGATAAAAGCTTTTAAGTGTGATCTATTTCAAGAAGGATTCTCAATCTTTTGAAATTGTATGTGGGGTATACAGTAAATACGACTTTTTTCTGTGAAGTATGTCTCTCGGTACTATGGTGCAAGTGATGGGGTGATTGACTAATACAGTACAGTATACATAATGTTGCATGGAGATTATGCAATGATTGTGTGTGTGTGTGTGTGTGTGTGTGTGTGTGTGTGTGGCATTGAGAAAGTTAATGGATGTTTTAAGGGGAACTGTTCATAACAATCTTCCCAAGAGAGGTGCATGTTATGTATTAGCTAGAGCCTTTTTCTTAACAGCTCCCAAATGTCACATTGACTCTGAGTAACACATGTCCCCTAGAATGTTCATTAGATAATGAATGATGGATTGATCTTGAAATCCCATTTCATAATCAAAACAGAACTGAGGGAATTAGTTATCCTCACTAGTGAAGTGATTTGTTGATATGCTCCATGTTATAGCCAGACAATGAACTGGGGAGTGGGGATATGTGCACTACACATTTAGCAATGCTCTGGCAGCTTTTTTCTTTGAAAGACATCACCTGTTTCTGAACATCCTTTTCAAGAACCTAGTTCTAAATGAAAGGTTTATATTATCATTTAATTGGTATGTAGGTGCTATTGTTGTGGGTTGGCCTGGGTTCTAACTATTTAAATATCATTTTTTAATTTACTTAACACTATCCTCTTTGCCACTTGCCAACTTTCTAGCTGACCAAGTAGTTGGTCAATTCATGTTTATGCGCTGTTGTCAGGTGCAGCATATGCATGGGATCTTAACATACCTGAATATGTGGCAGTGTTTGTCAAGTTTGGACTTACAGGAGCTCACATTTGGTGCTGTCACATCATCCTCTGGCAGGTTATTCCAAGAGTTCATAACTTTTACTCCATAAAATTTAGCTCTGACAGTTTTTTGTACTGATACTGTAGTTTCTTTTACTTGAGGCTGTGACCTTAAGTGGGGCAGCCATCCAATAACTCCAGACAGCTAAGTAAAATGGGTCCTCCAGTCCAGCCTTGGTTATAAATGCAAATTCATGATCAATCAATTATTTTTCTTCTTTTTATAACAAAAGTGAAGTGGCATACACGCATAGATGTCTTCATTATGACAGTCAGTCAAAATTCTAGATACAGTATTTCATTTTATCAATGAAAACTTGTTATAGCTCTTTATGTGCCATTACAGTGTTAGTTTTGTGTATACAGTATTATGCCAAGCAGGGAGATGTTACACGTAATGATGCATATCGTCTTAAACAACAGGCATCAGTGACACATAGAATGGCACACATGAGGAATACTTTACACACACAGTTCACAGTACTTCCACACACAGGTGAAGTTTTGATGTCACAAACTAGGGAAGGTGGTATTGTTACAAACACACATTGATAATGTATGAACACTTGACTGAAACACCACATGAAACAAATGATGTGATAGAGTGATACAGCACAGTGGTGATGTCACACGTTGACCACGGAGTCTCGTTTACCAGGTTCCAGGGAAAGGGCTGCAGCAGGGTCCTTGCCAGACTCCTTTAGTTTTTCTTGCATTTGACTCAGCATCTCCTGCATACGCCGGATCTGAAGAGATTTGTTAAAAAGTCTTACGATATCATCACAATTGCAATAAATTTTCTTGTTCAGGTGAATACATTAGCAAACCCAACCTCAGATTAATTTTACTGTCCTGCTGTACATTAATCATGATCGAGTGAAGAATAAAAGGATAATACTGTGCCGAACTAATTTCAATTAGTAATACCAGTACAGTACAGGTATCCCCCTATTTACGATGAGGTTACAAACCTGAAAACCCATGGCAGGTTGAAATATCATAAATCAAGATCATTAGAACAAGGGGTTCAATGGGATACATTCCCAGCCAGTCAGACACTCAAAAGTACCTATATCACCAAAAAAGAAAAAAGCCGACACTAATACTACGGTAAAGGGTATAATTACAACACAATTAAACAACACTCGCCAATCATTAAGAACAACTCTGATCATCATTACATGTCCCCTTCATGGCTAAGGGGACTCTTGACCTCCACAGACACTGTTTTCCTGTGTACATTGGTCTTTCCATATATTTTAAGTTATACTGCTCACTTCACAGTAAAAAAAATCAGAGCGAAAGCATTTGTCACAAAAACGGAGAATGATGATAACGTAAAAACAATGACTGGCTGACACTGCTCGCAGCATGCTCACAACAACAGAAGCAAAGCACTTTACAGTCACAAAAAAATTGCAAAAATCAGTTCAGTCACCAAAACAGAGTACTGTATAATGTAAATGTTAGTGAAGTCCTGTAATTGTATGGTAAAGAAAAAACCCATCGATGATAAGTAACAACACCAATACTAGCTGATAATCATCGAGTTACACAATCACGGCTATGTGCAATCACCATGGAACAAAGTTTGTTACTGTAGTGCACTGGATGGCAGCGCGCTGGTAGACCACAGCTGACAAGTGAACCGAGAGATGTGTTCTACATTCCGCATTGACCAGACGATAACCATTGTTTATGCCGATTGTTTACGTCATAGATAGGGGGGTGGTCTTAATACATCACCATTGTTATAGCGGAATATTGTAAATAGGGCAATTGTAAATCGAGGGATACCTGTACTTAAAGTGTGTATTAATTGTGGACACCTGAGCTTTGTGAATGACCTACAGTACAGGAGGTATCCGACTTATGAACGCCCTGCTATACGAACGAGGTTAAACTTGAAATTAACAGTATTTTATTTACCTGATGACTTATTAATTACTTTCAATTACTGTATTTTGTCATTCTATTTCTTTTTTGTCCTAAATTAAGTGATTTTAGATGTATATAAGGACTTAGGCTACGATATAGTGGGATTTTAAACATTGTTCTGTAAGTATGGTATACATATAGAATGTGTTCCAAATTACGCACAAATCCGACTTAAGAACATCCTCAGGAACGGAACCCATTCATAACCCGGGGACTCCCTGTAAAAGAGGGTTAACTATTAATTGCCTATACCTGTACCCTGATGGTTTGCTGTACATAATGGAATAGGACTTTATTCCCAAGCATGACATAATACTACAACTAATGAATGGGATGTAGGCCACCCACATGTATTTATTACTGGTACATTTAATTTTATGAGTACAGTACAGTACAGTACTATACAACAGCTCCTCCCCGACTTACGACCTACTCGACTTACGTCCACCCGTACTTACGACCTGCCTCAGTCGTACCAAAATTTGCTCAAATTACGTATTTTCGAGTCCCAAAGTCAGTACACAGACAAAATTTTCATCTGTAATTCACTTTAAAATGGCTGACAAGCTTAAAAGTGAGTGTTTTGTGGTGCTGAGAAGAAAAAGAGACCCCCATTTTAGATTTTCTATGTATTATTTAAGCATTTCCGACTTACGACCTGGATGTCGGTCCCTAACCCCGTCGTAAGTCGGGGAACAGCTGATATTGTGATTCTGTACTCTGCGAACATTCTTGATCCCTATCTCATGAAATAACCCAAGGCTACTGTACCAGTATACATATACAACATTCGTTTTTATTTTTTTATCATATTCGCCACTTGTCAGCTTACTAGCCGTTTGGGCTGTTTATCCAGTGTTAGTACAGGAGGAAACTGGGGACCGGGTATTACTATACATCATTTGGTGAAGTTTATTTATAACAATGTACTGTAGTGCAAATGAATAACAGTGATGATATAGATTTCACAATAATAGATTTTGTCAGTAACTGCTTTAATTAATAAGGTTAAGGAGATTACCAGAGGAATGACTTGAAACTGTGTACAATACTGTAGAGTTTTTTTTTTGTTTTTTGAGATAATGAGAGAGGGAATGGGAACTGAATCCTCTCACATATGAATACTCTAAGGTAAATGATTTGAGGAATGTAAAGGTCTTGATTCACATTTTTCTCCCAATATAAGTTGATAAATATATTTAGCATCTAGTGAGGATTCTTTACAGTACAGTACATTTGCTCTGTCCTGTTTATCGGTACAGTAGTTGGCAACAGCATAACACCAAAAGAGATTTTCTTTCTACTGATACAGGTACAGTGCTGTACAGTATTATGCATTTGCACTTTCTCGAAAAATGAATCACTCTTGTTTTTCCAAAGAATATCATTTATTAATTTGGTTAAGTATCATGCTTATAGGAAGTAAGATGATAGCTACGGTACCTCTTCATCTTTCTGTTGAAGTAGTTTGTCTGCATCTCCCACTTGGTCGAAGTTTGCAGCACTCTCTCTCTTGAGCTTGTTCCTCTCCTTCAGTGCCACCTGCTGGAGACCCATTAAAGTTTGTAAGAGAGATAAAATAGGGAAGTAAAAGGATACAGTTTAAACGCATACAAATAAAAATAAGGTAATGATATAAATCCTGGCAGTATTTGAAGAATTTAATGAAAAGGAGACTTAAAGAGACCTACCATAGAAGTGAAAAAACTAAGATATAAACTAGAATAAGACCAAAGGCCTTTGGTTACATTTTGCATGGCTAAGGATAGCATCGAGACAGGTAACTGGTGCTTTGTTTAAACTATAGAAGGGCTATAGGCAGTTTAATAGAAATTTGTAATCCTCTCAAAGGACATTACTCTGTCCAACGTACATATCTGGAGTTAGCAGATGGTCATCCCATTTGAGGTTACAGCCTCAAGTTAATATAGTGTAATATCTATTCAGTAAAGTTGTCACACAGGTTTATAATTGGATAATCATGTTTATAAACTATGCAGTTATACAGTTCAGCATGAATATGACAATGTAGGTATACAGTGCATGTGGTCCTTGGGAGTATACAGTTTCGTGTTTGCCGAGACAGTGCAGGTAAACAACGATGGTAAACAGTAAGGCAACTTGACCAAGGATAACTGACAAAGCTGTCAGTACAGAAAACAGTCAGAGGCAGGTTCTTTTGAGTACAGTAACAGTATATAGTAAACCTGCCAGAGAATGTTGTGATGGCAGAAAATGCGAGTTCCTTTAAGTACACACTTGACCAATACTGGCATGTGTTCAGGTACATACATTCAAGACCTTTTATATGCACAGTGCATAACAGAGAAATGACTGCCCAACTGGCTAAGGAACTGATAAATGATGAAATGTATAAAGTACAGTACTGTACTGTACTGTACAGTACATTTTACTTGACTTTTTACATTCCTTTTATCCTCTTCGCCATTGATCGGCTCGTTAGCCACTTGGGTAGTCGGTCACATCTGTTATGCACTGTTGGCAAGTACTGGGGATGCACTGGTTCCTGAATAAATCAGAACCTACTCCAGTGTTGGTCAAGTCTGGTTTTGAAAGAGTTCACACTAGGTGCTTTCACAACACACACTGTTCCAAGAGTTCACAATTTTCACTCCAAAAACTTTGCCATCACTGTTTTTTGGACGCACAGTATTATTTATGGATTGATAATGGCCGTTGATTTTTTTATGTACAATACTGTATCGCTAAATTAACCTTTTCCATATTTGTAGGGATGGAGGAAACCTTGCTACAAGAACAATTAGACGTCTACATCTTTTGTTAAGTGTTAAATTTGAACATTTATTTACTATACTGTGTTAGGAATGAACATCAATCTGATACGGTCGTATAATACAGTACAACTGTACTGCACGTAGACTGGGTATAGGGGGCACAGAGGAGGGGGCTTTCAAGTGTTTAACGTATATTAATGTTTTTTATTGTTAAACTTCAGCAAAGTTCCAAATTTCTACTGTATTTACAAGTCTTTTAAACTTCACAATGCACACATGAATTGGGTACAGTTACAAAACATATACTGTACAGCAATCTGCTTCTTTTACCTCGGGATGGACCGTCTAGATATCTGAACGACTTTCTCATAAGACCTACTAATTTAGTTACTTGGTTCACCTTCTTCTCACAATGGCCGAGAACCTTAGTTCATTATCAACATACACACCCAGGTTCTTTTTGCATTTGGTCTCTATTAATGCACTTTCTTCGCCTCCTTAACGTTGGTACATCACAAGTGCATCTTCTTACACTTCGTGACATTGAATCTTAGCAGCCATTTCTTTAACCACTCTTGAAGTTCACAGAGATCTTTCTGCATCTCTTCACAGTCTGTTTGTTTCTTAATTTCCCTGAATAACTTGGCATCATCCACAAACATTTGTATGGAGGAGTGCATAGCTTCTGGTATGTCATTTATGACAAAAACAACAAAGGACCTAATAAACTGCCCCGTGGTACCCCGTGGTTTCCTACTGTTAATCATCATACACGCTGCTTGCAATCATGCAGAAAGTCTCTGATCCTCTCTAGGATACTTCCCCAAATCCCATACCCTTCCAGTTTTATTATCATTACTGAATCCTCTACTAGTCTGTATAAAATTAAGTACAGTAGTAAATATTGAAACAATTATTAAACTCTGGCATTTTATTTGAGATATGTACAGTATTGTACATTGTTTTGATTTAATATACAGTATACTCGCGATTTAACGGAAACCAATATACCAGTAAGGAACTCTTGATTTAGTGGAAGGCATTTTTTCCGTTATTTTTTACTCGATTTAGTGAACTAGAAACATTATTCATGGCTTACCTTTAACTAGGAGGTTCGGTGTTTGTTTTAAATTTGTTTCTATTATTTCCAAACTTTTTTCCTATTGATTGCTGCACTCTTTTGACTTTCTCCCCCACACCACTTCCTTTCTGAGACTTCTGGGAGACTTTCAGCATTATGTCTAGCACAGTACTTAGTTGACCGAGAGGTAGACCAAGAGGTAGCAGTGAATAACACATGTGGTGGCAGCAGGACACAGACTGAGCAGATGTAAACAACCCCCACATGCCTAGTGACGCATTTGGTGTGGAATTTAATGGAATCAGCTCGATTTAGTGAACTAGTTCACTAAATTGAGCAAAAATAACGGAAATTTGATTTGATGGAAATTTCAGTTTAACGGAAAAGGGTGGCTCGAATTAGTTTGTTAAATCGAGAAAATACTATAGTACAAAGAATGTAACTTTCACTGATCCTCATTATAAACCTTGTAGTCACTGTCTGTGAAAAGGATGAAGTTGTGAAAAAGACGTCTAAAAATACCAACCTGCATTTGAGAAATGCATTGTGCACGGAAGTTTTCATAGTGGATATCTTGTGTTACCTCTTTCATGTCTTGCATGTGTGTTGAGATCAACATTGTACGTAGCTTCACAAAGTCACAGTGGGCAGAATTCTCAACTGAAAACCAATTACCTTCATATGATGACTGCTTTGATATCACATATCAGAAAACCTCAAAAGGATTATCATGAAGTTATTATTTGAGACATAATTATAAAAACATAGATTTAAGTCCTCTGAAGAAGACATTAAAATAGTTTTACCCATTAAGTCATCTTCAGGGATATTCTGTCATATAGCTACCTTCTACAATACCCCATGGATACTGTCGCCCCCGCATCTTCTTTCCTGCTACTTCAATTACACAGTTGGACCCAATTACAGCAAAAGGAATAGATGCCTTAAGCTCTCGATCTTGTTGTTTGAAGTCCTCATCTTCATCTGAATCACATTCAGGGAACTGATAAATCTGCAAAGAGGAGTTTGATTATAATGAGTGTTATACTACAAAGGGACATCTTACTTGGAATAGCAGGATTGCACAGCAGTGATTACTGACCTCCCAAACTGCATCCCATAAGGTACTTTAACAAACCCCAACATTTCTCTAACTATACATGTGCTACTATAAAGTTCCCTCTGGTTTTCCTTTGTCTTCACCCTTCAGCTTGTATCACTATCCCGTCAGCCTTTTCAAACTCAAAATGGTGAATCCTCTCAGGGTGGAAAATTCGAAAACAAACCTCTGTGGCATAAATCTAGGTACTGTACAGTACTGTACTGTTTAATGTAATTTGGATGGGTGTATGCAAGTGGCCAGGTCTGTCATGAGAAGATGGGAGGGATATTTCTAGATGCCTACCTCAAAGATGGCAGTCCCAACTAAATCTCCCCATTCCCCTGCTTCTTGAAGCTTGGGTTAGTTCTGTTTGTAGCAAAACTCCAAGAAAAATTTTTCTTAGCTTTGTTCTCTACTCTATAATCTAACTTTGAATATTCTTTTGAAAATGATGCATGAGTCTGTCTCGGCTTCCAATGAGGAGGTTTCAAAATGTGGCTCTCCATCAAGGAGAGCTTCATTCTCTTCCTATGAGGATTTGCAAACACCTACCCCAGTCTACTTTACTTTATCCTTTTTGCCACTGATCGGCTTGTTAGCTGCTTGGACAATTGGTCACATCTCTGTCATACATTTTTGGCAAATATTGGGCATGTACTGGCTCCAGAAGGTATCTGTACCAGTGTTGGTCAAGTCTGTTTTAGCATATGAGCTCACACTCGATGCCATCACAACACACTGGTAGATTGTTCCAAGGGTTCACAACTTTTCTTATAGATTGTTTCAAGAGTTCACAGCTTTCACTCCATAAAGTTTGTCCTGACAATTTTCTGAACTTGTGGCTTCATCAACCTTAAGCTGGCATCCGCCAGTTCCAAGTATGAGCATTTGGCTGACCAATGTCTTCCGAGGTGTGGGCTGTACTATAATGGGGCAGATTCCCATAATGCTGCATGCTTGGCATTGATGCTTCCCCTAGCAATGATACTTCCCCTAGCAATGATACTTCCTATGGCAATGCAAATACTGTACAGTACTGTACAGTATATGTACAATGCAGTATGTGTATAAAGGTTTTTATAATCTATATGATTTTTAGATGCAGATGTGTGTACAGTATGAATAATTTATTTCTCCATTTTTCTTTTTACATGAGATCATATGCATAAAAACTAGGCCTATCAGAGTAGGTACTGTATCTGCTTCATATGTCTGACAGCCTCACTTCTTTTTGTTTTTATTTTCCAATTTTTTAGTTATAATTTGACATATTAGAGTGATTTACTTTCATACTTTTATCAATGCGTATCAAAGCCTCCCATTTCCTTGGTTTGTTATAGTGTGTACTGTACTGTACTGTACTGGTCTTCCCTATTTATGATCTCCCTATCTACAATATTTCACTTTAACAATGGTGATGTATTAAGACCACCCCCCTATTTACGATGTAAAAAAAATCATCATGAACGATCGTCTTTGTCCAGCCAACGTGATTACTTCTCTCAGTTCATCTGCCAGCTGCAGGTTTACCCACATACCGCCAAACAGCGACCCAGTGCGTTACAGTACTGTACGTACCAAGCTTTGTCACATGGTAATCGCACATGGCTGTGATCGTGTGACTCGACCATTATTGGTTAGTATCGGTGGGTTTTTTTTTTTTTTTTTTTTAACGGGGTAGAGTTCACCCGGGCACAGGTCATTGACCCACAATGGGGCCTAGGGGGCGAAAATATAAGAGTAAAAAGAAATTAGAAATAGAAAAGAAAAAGACCATATTAATCTACACCATGAAGATGCCGGAAGACCAGCTTTTTAAAGTAGGACAGATTGTAAGATTGTCAATGCAGAAGAAGGCAGAGCAGTCCACAGTTTGGCTGTGTGTGGAAAGAAGGATGTATTGTAACTGGTTATTCTAGTGTGACCAACAGCCACAGAGAAACTGTTACACAGTAGGCAAGACGAGTGTTACGAGCCCACAGCCTTGTTGGCGGTACACAAGATGCCAAATCCACCGAACATTTCCTGTTAAAGTACCTGTAAAAGAGAGTGTGTGAAGCAACATTGGACAGAAGAGGAGCCACCCCAGATATGAGAGCATTACTCAAAGTTAGGGCGAATGAATCCCTTATAAACTTCAAGCAACTGCTCAGGAATGAAGTAACTACGGGATCTGTACATCACTGACATTTACGTTGTATTCAATTTTGGTGACTGAAGTGATTTTTGCTGGTTTTATGACTGTAAAGTACTTTGCCTCTGTTGTGGATGTTGTTATATATGTGTATGTTTATATGCTGCCTTTATTGATTATATATACAGTATACGTATTATATATTATGTTACTTCTTACCAAAGTGTTTTGGCCTAAGTATTCAAGAATGTGTTAAACGTTGTCCGATCACAACAATATACCACTTGAGCACGAGTCAGCAGGTGGCTTCTCTTTCGCCCATTAAATCGTGTAAGATACTACACTGGCAACGAGGATGGGATTCACAAAGTGTTGAAGTCCTTGAAGAGAGGATAGCGACCACTGAAAGGAAGGCTACTCTGAACCTGGAGAATTTAAGTGAAGAGAGCAACCATGGCTAGCGTCAGTGGATACATCGGAGGAGTGGGGGAGTATGATGCAGACAAGGAGAACTTCACATCATATTGTGAGAGGATGGACTTCGTCTTCCTGGCAAATGAATTAATGGATGACGGTGGTGATGCTCAGGAGAAGAAGGCCCTTGAAGAGAAAAGGAAAGCAATCTTTTTGACAGAGGTAGGAGCTAATGTTTATTCTACTCTGGTCAATCTGCTTGCTCCAGACAAACCCAAAGACTTCTCACTGATTCAGATTACCAAGATTCTGAAGCAACATTTTGATCCTGCTTTACTTGAGATCGCTGAAAGTTACAAATTTGGCACAAGAGATAGAGGGAAAGATCAATCAATAAATGATTATATAGTAGCTTTGAAGAAGTTATCCATTCACTGTAACTTTGGACAGTTCTTGAACCGAGCTCTAAGAGACAGGTTTGAGATAGGTCTGAATTATGACAAAATACAGAATAAGTTAATGAACACCACTAACTTAACTTTTGAAAAAGCATGTCAGATACAGTAGCTACAAGCATGGAATTAGCAGAGAAAAACACCAGAGACTTTGTTCCCAATACCGGTGGTGAAACAGTTGGCAGTAGTGGCTCAGTGTGTAAAGTAACTGTAGCTAAAAGGAAGAATTATGCCACAAAACAAGGAACACATGCTGATTTAAAATGTAAAGAGATGCCTAGGGAAACATGAGCTTTCAGTGTAAGTTAAAAAATTCAAAATGTTACAATTGTCAGCGTATTGGACATATTGCTCCTGCCTGTGAGAAAGAAATTACAGCCCCTGGCAGACGTGATAAAGGTAGAGTATATGTCGTTGAAGGTGATGAGAAGGAAATGAAAAACAGTATTCATGAGTGATAGTAATTTTAAACCTGATAATGATGAGAGTGCCCATGTGTTTACTATTTACACCAGTCATGAAGAGAAAGTTAAACAGGTATAATGTGGACTTGTGCATTAATGACACACCTGTAACCATGGAAGTGGATACTGCAGCTAATTTCTCTATAATGAGTAGAGATACGTATGAGAAGCTATTTGCACATGTGCCTTTAGAAGACTCAGGTGTCAAGTTGAGAACCTATACTAGAGAGAGTTTGAACACAGAAGGTAAATTGGAGTGTGGGGTAACGTACAAAAATCAGAATTTGAAGTTGCCATTAATTATAGCTAGTTATGTGAATAGACCAACTTTGTTAGGTAAGAACTGGTTGTGTGAGCTTGAGATGGACTGGAAGGAGATATTTAGTGTTAGAATATGTAACAGTGTTCCAGGTCTTGAGAAATTTCTTGAAAAATACAAGATTTTATTTGTTAAGGGACAGGATGGTATAAATCATGTAAGACACTACAGATGTGAGTGAGCAGTGTCGACCGCAATAATATTATCATTGTTCACTCTGTTTTTGTGAAGTGAACAGTGTAACTTTTGAAAGTGTCTGGGAAGGCCAAGGCACCCAAGGAAATAGTGTCTCTGAGGTGAAGCTTGACATTGTGAAGAAGCATGAGACTCCCCAGAGGCTGTGTGGAAGTTAGAGTGACATCTCCACTCCACCTAAAAGAGTCCCCTTAGCCTCGAAGGGGATATGTGATGATGACCAGGCTTGTTCTTAATGATGTGACGAGTGTTTAATTGTTTTAGGTATACAGTATTATAAGTGTTGGAATTTTTCTCGGTGATACATGTATGTGTCCGACTGGCTAGGAAACATATCCCATTGAACCCCGTGTTATAATGATCCCGATTTATGATATTTCGATCTGCAATGGGTTTTTCAGGAAGGTAACCCCATTGTAAATAGGGGGATACCTGCACTGTACTGTCAAAATTGTGTGTCTTGTTTTAATTCTGAGGGCTCCACTTTTATTTGATATGCAATTTAACACATCTTTATTTTTATTAAAATTGGTGTTTATTAGATTATCTTCCAGGAAACTTAATCTTGAAAATTAACACAAAAATTCTAATATTACAGACAAACCTTGATTTTGTTGTTTTCGATGTCATTGAGAATGTTAGTTTTGAGCTTGTTGATCTCAGGTTTAGTAAGTGTGTCAGACTTGGCTATAACAGGCACGATGTTCACCTTCCTATGGAGTCGTCTCATGAACTCTACATCCATCTGCCTCAACCTGGAAGTAATAAATATGTTAATGTTTGGTGAAATAAGTATGTTACCTGGAGCTGTAAATCTGTCAGGGGCTGGTGAAATAAATCTGTCAGAGTTTGGTGTGGTTACCGGGTAATCTGTCAGGGCCTGGTGTATTAAATCTGTCAGAGCTTGGTGTGGTAAATCTGTCAGAGCTTGGTGTGGTAAATCTGTCAGAGCTTGGTGTGGCAAACCTGTCAGAGCCTCTATAATAAACCTGTCAGAGCTTGGTGTGGTAAGCTCAGAGTATTGTCAGCAACGTCTTGACATACCAAGACTCAATTGAATCATTGACAGTATATTCACAAACTTAGTATCACTCATTTGTATCTACAGCATCCTAACTCACTCACATATGCCTCCATCCTAACTCGGTCACTTATACAGTACATCCATCCTAACTCACTCACATATGCCTCCATCCTAACTCGGTCACTTATACAGTACATCCATCCTAACTCACTCACATATGCCTCCATCCTAACTCGGTCACTTATACAGTACATCCATCCTAACTCACTCACATATGCCTCCATCCTAACTCGGTCACTTATACAGTACATCCATCCTAACTCACTCACATATGCCTCCATCCTAACTCGGTCACTTATACAGTACATCCATCCTAACTCACTCACATATGCCTCCATCCTAACTCGGTCACTTATACAGTACATCCATCCTAACTCACCCATTGAAATCCATCTTAACTTACCCACCCATATATCAACACCATCCGTCATCCATCCACCAACACCCCCTTCCCAACCAACACCCCCTTCCCAACCAACACCCCTTCTTCACCCACCAACACCCCTTCCCTCCACCACCCACCAATACCCCCATCACCCACTATCACCCTCATCACCCACCAACACCCCCTTATCCATCAACACCCCTCATCCACCAACACCTTCCTTACCCATCACCACCCCCTCGTCCACCAACCCCATCACCCACCAATTTCACCCACCAGCACATCCTTCACCCACCAACACCCTTCGCTGTCACACTTCGTCCTTTATATTTTCCGCCACCCTCCCAACATTCTCCCCACCCTTGTAACACTCCCTCCCTCATCGCAACATTCTTCCCACCCTTGCAACACTCCCTCCCTCATCGCAACATTCTCCCCACCCTCGCAACACTCCCTCCCTCATCGCAACATTCTTCCCACCCTTGCAACACTCCCTCATCGCAACATTCTTCCCACCCTTGCAACACTCCTTCAATCAGCATACCCTCCATCCTCCCAACATCTCCTTCACCCTCCCTGCCACCTCTCTCTCACCCGTGGCCGTAGGGAGGGACGAAGTAGAGGCAGCAGTGAACTCTGTGGTCTTGTATATTCTTGCGGTTGAGGCCAGACTCGTCCTGGAAGAACTTGTTGAACTGCTCGTCCACGTAGCGCTCCACCGACTTCCACCCTTCCTCGCAGTTGACAGCGTCCCCGAACCCTGTAACACACGGGATACTCACTCACCTGTTAGGGGAGGTAGTGGGAAGACAGATATACAGGGGGTAGGAGGGGTAACAAGGGTGTATTGGGGGAGGGTGTAAACCAGGTGTACAGAGGAGGGGTAACAGGTGTAGGGGAGGGTAGCTGAGGTGTAAAGAGGGAGGGTAGCTGAGGTGTACAGAGAGAGGGTAAGTAAGGTGTGCGGCTGTACGGGGTAGGGGTAATTGCGGTGGACGGGGGGAAGGAATGACTCAGGTTCAAACACACACCTGAGTACCTCCAAACACTAAAGAGTACACATCCTTTTAACACACACACACAGTCATACACAGTCATACATACGTATACTTAGTCACACATGCCTGTCTCTCTCTCTCTCTCTCTCTCTCTCTCCCCTTCGTCATCAAGAATATCAATAATATAATCAGTGTAGAATTTGCTTCATGCTGGCGACGTAAGTGGTGTGACGACAGTAGCTGATGACACCACCAGCCTACCCACACTACCTCGCCCTGCTCCTCATCCCTGTATAATTTTACTTCACTTAAGCCAATTTGATCCAAGGATAGCAAAAGTTTACCCTTGCATTATGTGTACTGCTTGTTTTGGGAAAACTTTGATTACATTGATGTTGATATTGGGATATCAATTTCATGCTCCTTTAATTTTCACTTGGGGCATATCAATTTTCCCATATCTGTCCTTATATAAGTAGTTACACATATAGGTTCATCCGTATATGCGTCCATTCATTGGTGTCCACACAATGCTTACAGAACACTTATGTGTATCTCGGCTACCTAGCACAGGAAGCATAATATTCATGTATGTCACAATGTTAAGTCAAGTTATGACACCTAGTAAACTGAACAAATTTGTTAGGACGTTCTGTTGTTGGTTTTTACTCACTAATTAAGGAACGATTAAAAGAATCGCAGGAGTAGTTTTCTGACACTTAGTATTTGTAAATGTAAGGTACAGGTCCATATCTACAGTCGACTGCTTCATTATAGGCGCTCGGCTTGGGGCGAGCTGTAATATGGTATGGTGTGGCCAGTCTGTCTGCCCATCTGTTAACATTTTCGTCCTCGCTCCTTGTCTTCCAATCCATTTCACGTAACATCTCCCAAGTGTGTGTGGTGGTGCCTCTTAGGGTGAAGAGTGGGGCTGCCACATTCAGGTCACAATGAATTACTTTCGCGCTTCAGTGAACATCAATGGAAAACCCTTTCCATTCCATGTCTTTAATAATGTTTCCTGTTGGGATAAAAGACACTCGAGTACAAGTTCCTCTTACTTAAATGATAATCAAATTAAGACAACTTCACCTCAGATATGCAGTGGTTCATAAAACGACCGTATTATATATCATTTGTAGTTCTTTTGTTGTGTGAATATTGTAAATAGTGACGCAAAAATATGGCACTTGGAGTATCACAAAATAAACTAAGTATAGTATTGTAGCCTACGATTATGATGAATGATTGACGTTTGCAGTAGTGTGTCCTTGACCTTATTTTTTTGTGGGCGGGCGGGTGGGGGAGTTGGCCATTATTTTCAGAATATATCGTGTCAGTTGCACATCCAAGTAATTTGATAACTAGAACTCACGAGCTCTGTTACCACGCAGGCAGTGTATTGTATTGATTGTGCCTGTTGGAGAAGCATTTTCCTGCATTTGGCATTTTTTTCCCAATAATATTTCTTCAATGCTGTGGCCAGACTGCTTGAAACACACAATACATATACCGCCCCATTTTGCTATTTCTTAGCCTTCTCACTTCTGATCTTGCACAATTCAATTTGACCTTTGATTTTGCTTTCAAGGTTACTTCACAAAAATACTCGGTAGCGCAAAAAACTTCGTATAAGGAGTTTCTATCATATTGCCATAAAAGGTTTCGAGTCATAAATTTTTGCTGACCTTACTCTTAATTCTATTTCGTGAGGTCTTGAAGTCACGTTATATAATACAAGAACAAAGAGTCTGTGGCCAGTGGAATCGTTTTGTACGTGATTAGATGTAACATGAACAAGTCTCTAAACTTAAGTACTTAACCTAGTTTTTATAATGCATTGCTATGAAGTAATGTGGATGTTAAGATTCCCTGAGTTTGTTCCATATACAACTGAAGGATATAAGTAAACACGTGTAAATATTTGATGCCTTGAAGATTTTAGACGTTTCTTCTTTCCTCACTTGTGTCGTAGTATTCACAATTTCCATTTTCTATGAGTATTTTGTGCACCCCTAATCCATCCCTAACAAAAGCGGAATAGGAGTAAAGATAAGAGATACAGTACATATAAATAGATAAATAAACAGTGTTTTCCAATTAATCACACAATTAATATGCATCTATATAAGTACTGCTTATGGGATAAAATATTCTTCCATATCTAAAAGAGCAGTAGAATTCTGCCTTTTTTTCCCACTTAATGGTGTACTTTAATGGAATTTATGATAGATGTGTGTAATGTAATAATGACCGACAATATTAGAGAAGGCGAAAACTTGGTCCCAAATCAAGGACGGATCCGTGGGGGGGAGGGGGGGGGGTTCCTGGGGGTCCGGACCACCTTTTCACCAGAAAATTCTAATACTTTTACTTTAATGCAGTATTGTTCTCAGGCATTTTTGTAAAGAAAAAAGTATTTACTATTGACTAAAGAATATCTCTTAATATCAAGTGCGCATGGCTTCAAAATGGCCTCAAAATGCCCATGATATTAGTCAGATTTAAAAAAAATCTGTAAGTAGATGCATACACAAGTAATTTACCGATTACAACATTTAAGGCGAGGATGTGAACGAGAACCCTGGAACGTCTACACAGGAAGAGGATGCGAGTCGAGCTGAGTAGGATGTGGTAGATGATGATCCGGTTACTCCTGTTTCTCTTTCTTATTACAACGTTTTAATGAGAATGACTAAGTTAATATCATATTTCTTAACACAGCGTTTGAATTAGAATAACATAGTTGATACTTTATTTATAATTGCAGCGTTTGAATTAAAATGACTGATATTATTGATGCCCATTTTCCTTAAAACAATTTTTGTCTTGAAATGCATGAGATACCAAGTAGCTATTGCGGTACACTACGCATGTATCGAATAAATTGTATAAATATTAAAAAAAAAAGTATTATCTGCAAGCTTGAGCCCAGAACGGTCAGGATTTATGAGAAAAAAAAATCTTATTACGAGACAGCCTCCACCATTCATCTTAGCTTGCTAATTAATTATTAAAACGGACCATCACGGAACTGTCTCGTCTGATTTAGTTGAAATGCACCACTGAGTTATGTGTGTTTCAGAATGTTCAAGTTTAGGTTCAGACGGCAATGATTAGTGGTTCCCATCTGTTTGAATTGAGAAATAATTCAGTGGCGTAGGTGTGAAAAATAACCGTCTTAAATCCCATTTTTCCTCAAACTTGAAGTTAAAACATACTTCTAAAATAAAATTACATGCCTAGTCAAGCAGCGAATGTTGTTTTGGGTATTACTATATTTCTCTATTACAGTAATAATGTATTGCTTAAACCTTTCACCGCGTGTCACGCACTTGCCATTTTATTCTGGCTACCGCAAGACGATTTTATTCAGCTTAGGGTAATCTCCCGCTGTGAAAGGGTTACGATTAGAATTAGAAAGACAAGGTGATAATTTTATGCCCATGCTCTCCTTTGTTCCATTATAATTGAATTATACTCAGGAAAACGTAATTGAACTTTACATTTAATTCTCGTTGCCGTAAAAGAAAAAGAAAGTTTGAAATGTAATTAAAGTTGAGAAGGTGTCTCTTTACACTAGTTTTTTTTCTCGTAATAATTCAAGATTTCAAGTGCAATTAGAAGTGGTTACCTGATACAGAAATAGTTACCTGACTTAGAAGTAATTACCTGACAGAGAAATAGTTACCTGACTAGAACTACAGTAGTTACCTGACATGGAATCAAGTTACCTGGAGTATCGACGACTGTGAGACGCAGCTTCACGCCTCGCTCCTCTATCTCAATAGTCTTCTTTTCTATGGACACGGTCTTCTCCACTAGGGCTGTGGGGGAGCGGCCGAGTGTGAGTACAAGACGTCCTTAGTTGGGGAACAGTGTGAGTACACGACGTCCTTAGTTGGGGAACAGTGTGAGTACAAGACGTCCTGAGTTAGGGGACAGTAAGAGTACAACACGTCCTTAGTTGGGGGGGCAGTGTGAGTACACGACGTCCTTAGTTGGGGGACAGTGAGAGTAAAAGACGTCCTCAGTTGGGGGACAGTAGGAGTACAAGACATCCTTAGTTGGGGACAGTGAGAGTAAAAGACGTCCTCAGTTGGGGGGGACAGTGTGAGTACAAGACGTCCTTAGTTGGACAGTGTGAGTACAGACGTCCTTAGTTGGGGGTCAGTGTGAGTACAAGAGTCCTGAGTTGAGGGACAGTATAAGGACACTACGTCCTTAGCTGGGGGTCAGGTGAGTACAATACATCCTTAGTTAGGGGACAGTATGAGTACAGGAGAGCTTCCCCGTCTAGTAGACAGTCTTTGGTAGTGTAGGGAGATAATGTTTAAATGATAGACATGGGAATACATTTAGAGTGAAGTTTAGTCCTGAAAAGAGGAGGCTGAGGATTTTGGGCCAGAGGAGAGATGAGAGAAGGGGATGTTGGTGGGGGAGAGCGTTTGCTACAGGAAGTTTAGTGGCAGAAAGGTGATTAAGAGCGAGTGAAGTGGTGGAGTAGAGGTGGACGACGGGGATGAGAGAGAGAGAGAGAGAGAGAGAGAGAGAGAGAGAGAGAGAGAGAGAGAGAGAGAGAGAGAGAGAGAGAGAGAGAGAGAGAGAGAGAGAGAGAGAGAGAGAGAGAGAGAGAGAGAGAGAGAGAGAGAGAGAGAGAGAGAGAGAGAGAGAGAGAGAGAGAGAGTGAGTCATAAAAGCAATATTATGGTTAAAACGAGAGAAGAAATATAATCCAGGGAGTGAGAAAGAGACTAGAATGGTTCCAGGATAAAAATAAAGGAGTAAGTTGATAACAAAAATAAGGGAAGCAGCAAAATATAGTATAAATGACTGTTTACATATTTTATACAAGGCAATCCTTACTCGTATCCTGAACAACTACGGAAAAAGAGTGTAATATCTTGTGATTTTTGTTTTGCGTCAGTTCTATAATTTTTATTCTGCTTCAAAGTGTTGGAATTTTTGTCCTATTTAAGATACAATAGCTCTTGCATTGCAGTTTTAAAAGGTCTTGATGATTTTTGTGCTATCATATAACAAATTACAACACGATTCTCAGTTTGCAAGTTATAGTGATTGTTATTTTAAGTTATTGTGGCTTAACCATGTTGTATATTAACAACTTCGCATCACCTAAAGATTAGGCAACCCGGCTTATTTCACTTGATGAATAAACACCCAACCCAACCCAACCCAACCCAACCCAACCCTAATTGAATATAATCATAAACTAATATCGTAACAAACAATATTCAACAAGTTTTATGGTACTGGGCTTCTGTATTCGCAATTAATTTTGTAAACACTGTACTCGCTCAAGGGGAAACTCATCAATGAAACTAAAGACATAAGAGAGAGACTCACACTCGCCCGTGGGTATTTTTCTTTCCTTGTAGAGGTCGGTGAGGAAGAGGCTGTTGATGAGTGTGGACTTTCCCAGACCAGACTCGCCTACCACCATGAGAGTGAAGTCGAACCCCCGCTTTACACTCTTCCTGTGCACCTGCTCTGGTAGTGTCGCGAACCCAATGAAGTCCTGCGCGTTCTGTGGAAGGAGAACAAGAGCGTCATAGTGGTCAAATCCGAATCAGAAGTGTGGCATAGCGAGGGGTTAATATAAGCGTGCATACCTTTGTAATATATTACTTTTAAACATACCAAGCCTTGTTGCGAATCACCCATTGAGTCGAGTGATCCGAAACCTTAAGCAACAAGACCTATCGTAGCTACACAATAGAATGTTTACCCTGAAAGTCTGAGTAGATGAGATTTCGAGTGAGTTAAAGATGGATCATAGGAGGAAGGTTACAACACAGGTACCGTTTCTGTTTTACTTAACTACAACAGATTTATGTTAATAGCAACGATGAATTTATACGAGGCGAACTTTCAAATATATTGACCTAAATCACAATAATAAGCATACGGCTGTTTTGCTGGAGTAATTCAGATAAAATGACCTCGGGCTGAGTCAGTCTTCAGTCCACTGCAGGAACACCACCAAGGTTAGACAAGAGAGAGAGAGAGAGAGTGTGTGTGTGTTTTCAAGATGAACGTCAAGTTCAGTCAATGTCGAGCCCAGCTGGGAATGGATTACTCGGATTGGAATAAATATTAGTAATTCAGTGGCAACTACCCGGTACTTGCTGTGGGGGGAAGACTGATGCCAGAGTGTGTTGGATAGACTGATTAATTATAGACGGTGTGGTTGATCAGATTGTTAAGAGGAAGTAATTGGGTAGTTAAGCGAGAGGTCTAGGTCGAATAGGCTGAGTGATAGACGTGGTAAGATGTGGCTTGTTAGCTTAAAAGGACGTAGTTTTTAGACTAATAAGATGTGGTTGTTAGCTCAAGAGGACGTGGTTGGATAAACTAACTCAAGAGGACGTGGTTGGGTAAAGTAGTTGAGAGGACAGTGGCATAGAAAAATAAGAACGTAATTGGATGGACTATACTAAACGGCTTGTTTGGATAGAACAGACTTGGCGGCGTGGTTGAGGGGGTGGAGAGTTGACGTGGACGGGTTGGGAGCGGACAGGTGAAGAGAGTGGACAGGCTTATAGATAGACGGCTGGGTTACAGACTGGATGGTGGGAGGGTACAGGCTGACAGGCAGATGGCAGATGATGGAAAGGGTACAGACAGGCTGACAGGTAGCACATGGTGAGGACTGAGGAAGGTACAGGTAGGTGGCAGGCAGACACGTGGCAGATGATGGAGAGGGTACAGGCTGGCAGGGAGGTGGCAGATGATGGAGAGGGTACAGGCTGGCAGGGAGGTGGCAGATGATGGAGAGGGTACAGGCTGGCAGGCAGGTGACAGATGATGGAGAGGGTACAGGCTGGCAGGGAGGTGGCAGATGATGGAGGAGGGTACAGGCTGGCAGGCAGATGGCAGATGATGGAGAGGGTACAGGCAGGCTGGACAGGTGGCAGATGGTGAGGAGGGTACAGGCAGGCAGGTGGCACAGGTGGCAGATGGTGAGGGGGTACAGGCAGGCTGACAGGTGGCAGATGGTGAGGATAGGAGAGGATCAGGGACTAGCTCAAGGGCAGGTTGATACTATCCGTGTGGGAGACTTGTTACCCGGTTTCAGCTTCTCTCTAACTCAGAATTTATAACAAAGGTAGAGAGAGAGAGAGAGAGAGAGAGAGAGAGAGAGAGAGAGAGAGAGAGAGAGAGAGAGAGAGAGAGAGAGAGAGAGAGAGAGAGAGAGAGAGAGAGAGAGAGAGAGAGAGAGAGAGAGAGAGAGAGAGAGAGAGAGAGAGAGAGAGAGAGAGAGAGAGAGAGAGAGAGAGAGAGAGAGAGAGAGAGAGAGAGAGAGAGAGAGAGAGAGGTAAAAGTGTATATAAGAAACAAAAAAATACAAAAAAGAACCGGATAAAATTCTAAGTGACGTAAGACAGGGAAGAAGAGATGGGATTATGGAAAAGGTAATTGAAAAGACGTGGAGTACAGTTTTACACATCCTGGGCATCTCACTCTTGAGCGACCACAGTGTTAAAATGCTGTCAATACCTGAACACTTGAGTACGATGAGGGTTAAAATCATCGTACTCAAGGGATCAAATGATTATACTCGATTCATCTTACTCAAATGGGTTAATTCATTGTACTCAAGG
The DNA here is from genome assembly GCF_018991925.1 of Homarus americanus. Lineage (NCBI taxonomy): Eukaryota > Metazoa > Arthropoda > Malacostraca > Decapoda > Nephropidae > Homarus > Homarus americanus. The sequence goes on from NW_024718697.1 coordinate 632,526, forward strand.
GGTTAATTCATTTTACTCAAGGGATTAATTCATTGTACTCAAGGGGTTAATTCATCGTACTCCAGATATCTTATTCAGAGGGTTAAGACACCGTACTCAAGGTTGTAATCATACTAATGGGGTTAATTTAACGTACTCGAATGATTAAAATATCGTACGCAAGGGGAATTATCATACTCAAGGGGTTAATGGCCAGGTAGGAGACGAAGAGTTTGACGAATCACCAAGTAAAATAGTTATGATTTGCCATTATGGACAGATAAACCAGCTAAGATCATCGGATTGTCTCCAAGTGATCCATGGGTTTATGAGGTACTAAAATGTTATATTCCAGGGCCCATGACTTAATACTGTACTTAAATAATGTTTTCTTCCAAGACCCATGACTTAAGATTTTTTGCATCAGTTATAGTATTAAATTTATTGGAAAAGGGAGTGAGTAGAAATGTGTTGATGGGAAGAGGTGGATGTGCGATGAACGGAAGAAGAGAGAAGTGTGAGAAACGAGAAAGGAAAAATGGTGAGAGGGGGAAAGTGGAAGAGGAGGGGCGAGAGACGGGGAAGTGTGAGGGGAAATTAAGAAGGGAAGGGAGTGTGAGGGAATAGTAGGGGGTGTGAGGGAAGAATAGGGAGTGTGGAGGCAGGTGAAGCAAGAATAACAGATATGAAGTTGAAATGAGGGAAGATGAAGGTAGAAGAATAAAAGGTAGAGTAAGGAGAGGAAAGGATGATAAAGCTAGTAGAGTAATAAAGAAAGTGAAGGAAGTGGAAGGAAAAGTGAGAGAAGAGAAGGGAGAGAGGTAGAAATGGTTAGAGGTCAAGGAGGGATCACAATGGAGTGAAGGGTTGAGAGGAGGAGGGGTTGAGATGCAGGGGTGAGGGTGGGTGGCTGAAGTGCCAAATATTTAATCGAAATGCCATGAATAATTTTCGAGGCGGAATAATGGATCTCGGTGTGCCATGATGGGAGTCTGGCTAAGTTCAATAAGTGAAATGTCACTGCACTTCTGAATATGTAATGAACTGGGGATTCACGTTTTGCTTTTAAGAATATTAAACAGAAAATAAATTAGAAGTTGGTGAGAGTTATACAATATTCAGGTAAGTCATATATTATTCTAATGTTACTCTATGTTTTATGTGAAATTGTAAATATAAAATAACTTTTTTTTTCCGTGAGCTCCTACAGCTTTTGTTTGATCTTAATCCGGTTTATCATCCTCTTGATAGCAACAGTGTCCGGCTACATGGTCAACGTTTGTGCCACAGACATCTTAGTTACTGCTCAAACTCATCTCCAGCTTTTACTCGATCTTGTTGAAACTCGGCATGCACCTCAGGACTACCCAGGTAGTGTAGACTTGTTAGAAATCATGGGGGTCAGAGGTACGGCGATAATAGTGCCCCTCCCCTCGGTAATGGTGCACCTGGGTGGTTATAATCTGTTACTTTGTGTGTGGTCGCAGCATTATTTCATCTGTTATGATAGTCACTCAATTAACTCTACAGCTGATCAAATAACGATGTGACGGCTACTTACTCTATTCCAGCTCTGTAATACTCTGCAGAGCTCACTGTACGGAGACTGAGGAAGGCAGCTGATTGAGCCATGAGAAATATTGAGCGGGGTTGAGGTAGAGAGGAAATTGGCGTGGTGGGCGGCTTCCTGGGTGAGTGGGAGGCCGCAGTCCGTGTGGTGGTTGGCCCACACACCAGGAACTGACCAGTTGTAAATCACAGCCTCACATCCCCGCCTCCAGAGCTCCCACATCCCCTGCCCCACACCCCTGCCCCACACATGCCCCACACCCCGCCCCGCATCCCCTGGCGGCCTCACATCCCCTGGGGTGAGCCCACATCCCCCTGGGCCCCACAGGCCTGCCCTCACATCCGTGGGGCTAATCTGGCCCCAGCACAGGCACCCCTGGGCCTCACATCCGGCCCCACATCTCCCTGCCCTCACATCCCCTGGGGCACATCCCTGGCCCCTCCACATCCCCTGCCTCCCCACACCCTCTGGCCCACATCCCCTAGCCTCACATCCGCCCTCTGCCCCCACATCCCCTGGCCCCACATCCCCCGGGCCCCACATCCCCTGCCTCACATCCCCCTCACCCCACCCCTCCTCCGCCCCACCTGCCCTCACATGGCCTCACATCCTCTGCCACATCCCACCTCACATGCCCCACACCCCTCTGGCCTCACACCCCCCGCCTCCCACATCCCCTGGGCCTCACATCCCCTCCTCACATGCGCCCCACATCCCCCAGCCCCCTGGGCCCCACATCCCCGCCCCACATCCCCTGCCCCACATCCCCGCCCCACATCATCCCTCCCTCTGCCCCACATCCTCTGGGCCCACATCCCCTGCTCCCACATCCTCTGCCTCTCACATCCCTCCCCCATCCCCCTGCCCTCACATCCTCTGCCCTCACATCCCTGGGCCCTCACATCCTGGGCCCCATGCCCACATCCCCGCCCTCACATCCCCACATCCTCTGCCCACACCCTGCCACATCCCCTGCCCACATCCTCTGGCCCCACATCTGCCCCACATCCCCTGGGCCCCACATCCTCCTGGCCCCACATCCCTCCTGCCCCCACATCCCTGCCCACATCCCCGCCCCACATCCCGGCCTCACATCGCCCCACATCCCCCCTGGGCCCCACATCCCCCTGGGCCCCACATCCCCTGGGCCTCACATCCCCTGGGCCCCACATCCTCGCCTCACATCCTCTAGCCCCACATCCCCTGGCCTCACATCCCCTCGCCCCACATTCCCGGCCCCTCCCCCACATCCCCCCCCCCACATCCCAGCCTCACATCCCCTGGCCCACATCCCCCTGCCCCATCCCCCTCCCCACATCCCCTCATCCCCGCCTCACATCCCCGCCTCAGCATCCCTGCCCACACTGGGCCCCCCCCACATCCCCGCCCCACATGGGCCCCACATCCCCGCCCACATCCCCCTGGCCCTACACATCCCCCCGCCTCACATCCCTCACATCTGCCTCACATCCCCAGCCCCCCACATCCTCTCACATCCCCATCCTCCATCCTCTGCCTACATCCTCTGCATCCCATCCTGCCCACATTGCCCTCACATTCTACTAACATCCCCTGCTGATCCCCCTTTGCTTCTACATAAACACACACACACACACACACACACACACACACAAATAATTCTTCCTAAGCTCACCTATACTTCCCCTGGCTGGTCTTCCTCCTTAAATGCCACACAACGAGGACTCCTAGAAGGGGTGCAGAAGAGGGGTGCAAGTTTATTCTCTCCCCCCTCCTACTCCACATATCAAGAGGCGCTCAGTACACTGACCCTCTCAACTCTCTCTGATCATCACTATGAACTCATCTGAAAGTTTGGGGAGAAGCTTCCGCGCCATCCTCGTCACTGTCTCTTGTTCCCACCCAAGAACCCCCATCCGCATATTGTTGTTCATTACTTAAACCGCATCCAGCCCATACGACCACGTACTGATTGCTATAAGAACAGCCCAATTCCAGCCATTGTAAAAATTATCAACAACTTGTAGTTAATCTGTGTGTTCACTCTGTCAATCTTACCTTTGACTTGTAACTGCTGAAATTCCCTGTTAAATGACATTTTGTCATTATATATTATATTTACAGGTATATGCTGATAACCACAAGAAAACACGAAGTTCCCAAGCGCTTTCGTGAAATTGGGAACTTCGTGTTTTCTTGTTTCCTTGTGGTTATCAGCATATACTTGGATCACGCGCACCTACAGTGATTTACTTGCGTACAGGTATACAGTATGTATACCACTTATGTCACACACATTATTTGTCAACAAGTGACCCAATCCCAACTATGTAACTTTTATCATATCTGTTTACTGTATATTTTCAGCCCTTTGGCTGCCATGTTTTCCAAGTAAACCGTTAATTATTATTATTATTATTATTATTATTATATATATATATATATATATATATATATATATATATATTTTTTTTTTACACATAGAAGCAGCCAAATAACTCCTCCGATAATAAGTTTAATTGGCGGCGCTGTAATGAATCTCTGTTGGTGATAACTCCAGCTCTCAGGTTCATTATATGTAATCAATTATCACATCTAAAATTTTATTGGAGACTGTTAATTAACTCAGCACAGCCACAGTGTATCAACTTGGGATGAAATAAGAGGATATTGAAGACAAGTGAATCTGTCAAGGCCACAGTGGAAGGTCATCACACTGCCATGGCCAAGAGGGCTTGTCAACCTCCAGCTTGATCAGTGATCTCGTCCACATCGTTACTCATTTTAGAATAATGGCGGTCAAACCCGGCTGCTAGTAATTCTCGCATAAAAAAGTAAAAAACAAAAAAAAAAAAAAACCGTAATTTGCCAACAGCAGTTAACCATTATTACATGGTTGTTCATTTACGGCATTTGCAGGTAAACAAAGTGGCTGACAAGACAGTATAGACGAGATGAATTCTTCTAATGCTCCCGAGAAACTGATGATAGGTGTTAAGAGGATTATAAGTGTTGATACGACACATGAAATCCCACTTGGGACTGGCATAACCTGCTGGTAACGAGATGGATGACACAACCGGTGCAGGAATATAATGTGAAAGAAGCACTTGCACGCAGCAATGGTTTGTGCATCAGTAGAAGCGTTTTCAGTACAGTATCCAGAGAAAAGAGGGTGTAATGGGTGAGGTGTAATACTGTGCCACACAACTGTGTCCCCTTCATGGTTTGTGTATATGGTGTGTCGTCATAACGGTTAATATACTCAACTAGTTAGCTAATTACCTTTATGCTTAGAAGGATTCACATTAATGTGGAAATAAAGTTTATATATTAAACCTATAATAAAAATGGTAATATGTATTTCAACAAAACTTTTTCAGTGGCCACTGGCAACTTTTTTTTTTGTTTTAATACAGCTTCCTGGTCATGACAACTGAACGTATTTATATGTAATGTTAGTTTGGTGTATAACTATTATCTCTGTGTTCAAGTTTGAGGCTTGGAACAATAAGTACATTACATTCTTTTTTTATAGTTCATAGTTTCCTTAACATCGTCGTATTTATGAGGAGCAAAAGTAATAACAAAGATAATTTTTCAGAGTCTCGTGTCTGGAGGCAGAGATTAATAGATATTTAAACATCTCAGGAAGCTCTTCAGTACTCTGGAGTTTCACACTGTACAGTATATCATGATGTAAATCTTTGAGTTCTCACGTGCGTCAGCTCTTGCTATTGTATGACGAAACTGTTAGAACGGCTGATAACAAGCTACAAAACTCGTCTCTTTCCGACTCGACTCTCGTGTAAAACTTAACAACCGTGAAAGATGATGACGCCGAGGCCAGGGGTAAGAGAACAGTTCTTTCTCTTCTAGATACTGGATAATTGAAAACTGTACGTGCATCTCCCTTAAGTCACGAAATTAACTTAGCATAAACAACTAGGAGACCAAAATGTATAGAGAAGCAGGTGTGAGTGGTCGTCTCGGTTTGGCGAAGTTTTGCAGTGAAAATGATTGTTGGAATTAAAGGATTATTACTGATATATGACAAGCTTCAGTTTGCGTTCATCCATTTTTCGGATGAGTGATTAGTAAAACATTGAAAATATTATTGTTGTCTGTGAAGGTCGATGTTGACGTATTGTTGCCGATAGTACGGAATAATTGTATACGGCCTTGAAACAATGTCCCAATCACCCCAGAGGAACCCATTAATACCATTCCTCCTTGGCTGGATATATCAGTTCCTATTAATTACACTCCTGTTGGTAGTAATAAAATGTTAAACGCCGATGTGATGAGATGTGTCAAACTAGAAACTATTAACAGACACATAGAGAGTATTAAATCAAGTGAATGTTATGCTTTTACTGATGGTTCTGTGCAGACAAACACAGGTAGAACAGGCTGTGCAATTGTAATATATATTGAAAAAGAGATGATAGTGTCAAACAAGCAAAGGCTGAACAACTGGGCCAGCACAACACAAACTGAACTAACTGGAATCTACTTAGCTTCAGACTACCTTAAAGAAAATGGAGGTGGGGTGATATTCTGTGACTCTCAAAGTGCTTTGAAATCAATGAACAGCCTGTCAGGTTCTATGTCTAAAGTTGTATGTGATATCTAAAAGAAATGTGATAACTGCCAATGAGAACAACTCTCGCATCGAATTTGTGTGGATTCCGTCCCATGTTGGAATTAGGTATCATGACTGTGCTGATAGACTCGCCAGTGAGGCATGTAAGAAAGAAAATGTTGACCGTGACCTTGGCCTGTCCAATGCTGTACTTAAAAACATTCAAGATAGAATCATGAACTCTGATCTCGAAGAACTGAGAAATGCAGAGAGACCTGGTAGTTGAAGCATTAGTAAATATGACAAATTTTGTGACAAGAGGTACCGGTTTGGCCAGCATAAGGACAGAACTAGACAAAGTGGGTGCAGTCGTGGCCAGAATTAGGCTAGGATACAGACACATCTGGCAAGTTAATAACGCTGTACCCATACAGGAACACTCGGCATGTAAACTTTGTGATAAACCTCTAAAGCATACACTTGAACACTATATTATTGAATGTGATACTGTCAAAGACTTCAGGCCACCTGACTTATTGTATCATAAACTTTATAATTACTACATTGAATCAGGGGTGCTTGGGGACATTCTTGCTGTTTATCCCAAATTTGCTAGCCCACACTGATTAGTCTTCAATTAGAATATGACGTCCAATGTATATGAACCTCTGTCCTGCATGGCAGTGAACAGCGACAACAACCCACATGAATCTGACCTATATATACTGTTTATGAATAAGATATATTCCTTTATGTATGAACCTCTGTCCTGCGTGGCAGTGAGAAGTGATACGACCCTCAGTGTCAAGACCTGACTGAATTACTCAGAATAGGCAAACTGTACTCTGTACCTCCTTCCCTTGTATTCCCTTTTTCTTCCTTCTCTTGTCCTCTATTCCTACTTCTCTTGTTTTCCTATTTCTTCATCCCTTGTCTTCCCTCTATTTCTTCATCCCTTGTCCGCCTCCCTCTTCCTCTTTCCATTGTTCTCCCTCTACTATTCTTTCTCTTATCTTCCCTCTTTTCTTCCTACTCTTGTCCCCTCTCTGTTCCTCCTTCCTTTACCTTCCCTCTATTCCTCCTTCCCTTGTCTTTCCTCTATTCCTCCTCCTCTTACTCTTCTTCCCTTCTTCTCCTCCACATTTTGACTGCCCCTCTTTTGCCGCCCCTAGACTTATCTTCCCCGTCTCAACTTCCTCCTCCAAATTCCCCTCTTGACCCGACATAAGACTCCTGGTTATCTGTCGCCTCTACCCACACTCCTCGTCCCTCCCCTCTCGCTTGTGTTCCTCTCACTAGTGTTCCTCTCACTAGTACTCGTCTCGCTAGTGTTCCTCTCACGAGTACTCGTCTCATTAGTGTTACTCTCACTGCTGTCACTCTCACTACTGTTCCATTTACTAGTACTCGTCCTACTATTGTTCCTCTCACGACTATTCCTCTTACTAGTGCTGTTGAGGATGGTAAGGTCACTGTCTCGCTTAGGTGTGATTATTTTCTCTAATAACTCTTCTCATTCAACTAATAATAATCATTCTTTCTTAAAATTTCCTGATCCAGTCAAATGTCTCCTTATGGTACGGTCACGGTGGAGTTTTCCTTGAAATAAATCCACGATAGCATTTCGTCCACAGGCAATAAGTCAACGGTACGATCCGCACGCTGGTCACACGGCGAAAGGAACCATCGGCCATGCCCAGCTCGCGCGGCTAGTTTGAGCTCAGTTGGAGAACAGGATGGCCTCAGTGTATGTTTCTATGGCAGCATTAACTGCTTTATTGAGATGCGTGATCCTGTTAAAAATACCAAGACAAAAAAGAAACATTTGTAGCGTCCAAGCGATGCTTGTTTACGAAAATTACGCAAGTCAAATGAAATTCCCGTCGTGATGTTTTCTTTTCTTTTTTTTTGTATTTGCTGACTTTTTCTCGTGGTTTTGTTATTGAAATGCACCTTTTTATATATTTTTTTTTTTACATTTTAACATTAATAAGAAAAATAAGAACGGTGTAAATTGTATTAATACAATAGACTCTTTAGCAAATGTCAACCCACCGTACCGTGGATTTTCAAACGCTCCGCATCGTCCCACTTTCGACAACAAATAAGTTGTCGCTATAGAGACAACTTGAGGAATTCGTTGAAAATTCAACGCTACGGTGGATTTTTTCTGGGTAGAAATTCTAGTGTGACTGCAACATTAGTCAGCCACTGGGACAACCTGACCTGACCCAAACGGAATAATCCGCAATAAACGTACTATAAGCTACCTTATTATAAATATTTCTATGGCTGGTGATCGAAATGTGTTTGGTAATGTCCACTCTTCTTTTACTTATTGTCTGCCGCCGTTTTGCTTAAATTGAGGACAAGAACATTCGGGTTTGAGTCCCTCCTTCCTTAACTCTTTCTGTAACTCCCTCCATCCGGCGCCATAACACAAGAAACGTTAGAAATATCAAAACGAAAATTTATTAAAATATACATAACCAGAACCAAGTTTGTTACATTTTAAAATTGTGTTTGTAATAATAAGGTCAAGACCACAGCCAGAGGTTAGAGGTTAAAAGTGGACATATAAACAAACTACTCGTGTCCGCCCTGAAACATTCGAACCGAAAAGGATATCATCATGACTTATCACCACCGTCTGCAGCCCACCAGATAGTGGTCTCGCTTGCCAAAGTGGATTCTCTACCTTCAGGGTCAAGATCACAACCGAAGGTCAAAGGTTATCCTGCACAAACAAAAGCCTTTCTCAGTCTGCGCCAGGACTTTTTAACCAAACAAAACACCATCATGAAACACAAGACTAAACCTGAAGGTTAAAAGTAATTCCACGCATAAAAAAAAAAATCCTGTCCACTACGTAACGTTTTAACATCTAAGGCAGAGGTTCTCAAACATTTTCTCACCAGGTACCCCTATTATTATCAGACCAGCGGCCGGTACCCACATTACTGAGACACTATATATAAAATGGTACTACTTCCAGGGCCGGATTCAGGAGTGGGCAAAGTGGGCAGCTGCCCAGGGGCCTCCACAATCTGGGGGCCTCCACATATTACAATATTTTATTTATTTGTTTATTCATTTGGATTATTTTTATTTTCATTCTTTAAAATTCATGTTTATCTATTCCATCACGTAAAACTATGTTCATAAAAAGAAGCGTGATAGAAATTAGGCTAGCTACTCCTTGAAATTCATGAATACCTGGTTTTCCTATGAACCGTATATTTTTAATGAATGCTATTGTTTGTGTTGGTAATAATATATTTAAAATTCCACAAACATATATTGATTAAAAATGAACTACATGGAATAACGAAATTCAGATAAAAAATAAATAAATAAAATATTTTTTTCATTATCACTTCCATTACGAATGCCATCAGGGCGCTGTGTTTGTTGACAGTCAGTCGGAGGGGGTTGGGTCGTGTAGTATCTGCACATCGGTTGTTATGTGTCTGTGGATTAAAGAGGAAACTTGCGTCGCCCATGCATTCTTGGACAGAACCATTATTTGAGTAGAGGTTTATCGGATTAATAATACAAAGAATCATTTCTGTAATAACTAATAATATATTGTTTTCTGTGAAGTCTCTTGAAAATTTTTGACATGTGCTGTAGTGTAGTAGCTATATCAGGGCTGGTCGACTTGAAACCACATGAATAACTCCAGTCATGTCTCACTTTTGTGTGTGTGTGTTGGGAATTTGTACACTATCAATAAATATACGGTTAATTAAAAATTTCTCAATGTTCTAATTTCCTCAATATAACTGCATATGGCTTCAAAATTCTCCAAAGAGGTGTTCAAATTTCAAAATTTCCCGGGGGGCTTACAGCGCCCTCCGGAACTCCCAGATGTTTAGGCTCGCTTCACTCGCCACCCCACCCTCTTGGGTAGTTATAATGAGGGGGGCCTCCACAAAGAGGGTGCCCATGGGCCTCCGCAGGTCTAAATCCGGCACTGACTACATCAACACTAATTCAATATAGGATGGCAGTGTTAAAACATATTTGATGCTTGGAGAGAAGCTACCTTCCATATTTTAAATATAACATAAAATTTACATCTCATAAATTAAATTTGGTCAAATTAGTATATTCTATATTGATTTTCGCCAGCAGTCAATGTACCCCCTGAAAACCCTCCTGCGTACCCCTGGTGGTTCGCGAACTCCAGTTTGAGAAACCCTGCTAAGGAAGGATATCATTGTCATACAATTGTGTAATTTGCATCACCATAATAATACCTCGGCCTCTCACAGGTGCCTTTAATGATGCCAAGTGACTCATTGGCGCTCGTAATGACACCGTGTGATTATGGTGACCCCAGGTAACTAAAGGATAACACAATGACCTCGTAAGTGAACTATAGGTTCTTATAATGAACACCTCAGTAAATTACAGGGAGTCATAACTATCCTAACGAATTATGCCAAGTAACACAATGTGCTCAGAATGACGCTAAGTGACTCATGGACGCCAAATGAATTAAGAGTGTTCAAAATGACATTTGGTGTTTATAATGGCTTCAGGTACTCCTAATGCCACACCGTGACTAGTAATGACACAGTAACGCATAATGAGACCAAGTGACACACAGATATTCATACTGAGGCAGAGTGACTCATAAGCGGTCAAAATGACAACAGTTCGGGGTGATGACCATCCCATTGACGGTTGTCGTTAACAAACATGGTGGACATAATACGTCCAACCTTATTTGTTTTACTATTACTGCGAGGGGTGCTGCGGCCGAGCAGATACAGCACTCACATCCTGTCCTGAGGGTCACTGGTTTGCTTTTATGGCAACCTCTGACATCCTCCTCCTCAGTTCCATTGCCCTCATCCAACGATAATAAGACTTCCTCCCCGTACAGAGAACTCTGTTTTAACGAAAGAGTAGTGTGGGCTGCACTGGTGCAGTGTTAAACTCCTCATATTAATTTAAAAAACAAACAAAATGTTGGTGAATTCATTAAAAAAATTTAGTAGAAGGTAAAATGTAACAAAAAATACAAGGATAAATGGTGTGTGAAACTAGACACTCAGAGCCGCAGATATCACTATCAGATCCATCCTGCCTCACCTCCGTCAGGACGCGCGCGCGCAAAGGTGGGTCTCTCGAATTACTCTACTCTGGTGTGTGTGTGTGGGGGGTGGTGTAATATCAATAATAATAATAATAATTAACGGTTTATTGAAAGAGCATGGCAGCCGGAAGGCTGAAAATATACAGTTACATAATTGGGGAATGGGTCTCTTGAATTACAAATAATATACAAGTAACATAAGTGATACAAATATGATATATAATAACTAGGTGAGGAGGTCACACTACAGGGCATTTCAACATAGTGACGGTGCAAAAAGTAAGATTGACTGGGAGTGAATACACTGGTTGATTACAAGTTATTGATAATTTTTACAATGGTTGGGACTGGGCTGTTCTTATAGCGATCAGTTCGTGCCACCTTGGTACAGCTTTGGTCATCAACACGTCATTAAAGGGCGGTGATGTGTGTGTGTGACGGCAGGCAGTGTAACATGATCGCCCGGGCCCTGTTTCGTCACACACACACACACACACATATCACCGCCCTTTATTAAATGTGTTGATGACCAAAGCTGTACCAAGGTGGCATATACCTTTATACTGAGTGACAAAAATCTTTAACTAAGTGGAACTGAAGCTTGTTATATAACGGGTGCTTCACTTTGTGGCTCTTAAGCTTCTCTCGATTAGACAGAATTTCCTCTGGGTGACGGACGAGCTTCTCCTATAGGACCTATAGGGTCGCACCTTTCCCATGTTTCTAGAAATTGATTAGAGCTTCAACTGGATGGCCAAGGGTTCATTTGGATAACTAAAACTTCTTCACTTGAGTAATCAAAGCTTCATCCAGATAACCAGAAGAACTTAACCACGATAGCCAGACCTCACCGTGATGGCCAGACCTCACCGTGATGGCCAGACCTCACCGTGATGGCCAGACCTCACCGTGATGGCAGACCTCACCGTGATGGCCAAATCCTCACTGTGATGGCCAGACCTCACCGTGATGGCCAGACCTCACCGTGATGGCCAGACCTCACCAGATGGCCAGACTCACCGTTATGGCCAGACCTCACCGTGATGGCCTTCACCGATGGCTTTCACCGTGATGGCCAGGACCTCACTGTGATGGCCAGACCTCACCGTGATGGCCAGACCTCACCGTGATGGCCAGATTCACCGTGATGGCCAGACCTCACTGTGATGGGAGACTCACTGTGATGGCCAGACCACCGTGATGATGGTCAAACCTCAGTGATGACTTCACTGTGATGGCAGACCTCACCGTGATGGCCAGACCTCACCGTGATGGCCAGACCTCACCGTGATGGCCAGACCTCACCGTGATGGCCAGACCTCACCGTGATGGCCAGACCTCACCGTGATGGCCAGACCTCACCGTGATGGTCAAACCTCACCGTGATGGTCAGACCTCACCGTGATGGTCAGACCTCACCGTGATGGCCAGACCTCACCGTGATGGCCAGACCTCACCGTGATGGCCAAATCTCACCGGTGGCCATAATTTCACCTGGGTTCCTAAAGCTTCACGTTGGGTGGGTAAAGGCTTCACCAATTGAATATCCAGTCGGCAAGGGCAGCCATTAAATCTTTCCGGATAACCAAGCTGTGAAGCAGAGTAGTAAACGCGACGTACACCCACGCTGCAGTAACTGTCTGTACCTATACTTGACACTTAGAGATGATTGAGGTTTGACTGGAATTCTTCGGGAGTTCCCTCACACTCGACATTCTGATCAACATTCCGAGCTGGTTCTCTCATATCTCGGCGCCCGACCTGACTTCCCATTATGAATAAGAACGCAAAAGCAATAAAGATAGGAATAAATTAGTGCAGAAAATAAACGTGAAAAAGCACAATAAAATCATAATAAAATATTTTTGTTCATTCTTTAACGAGTTGTCACCTTATCACCAGTTTTGGTTTGTGTTAGTTACTTGTACAAAGACACGTACTCGACTGCCATTTCATCTTCTCCATTTCTCTATGCTTTCATTTGTCCATTGAAAGTGAATTTTCTTTGCAATTTGATTACAGTACTTCATTCTTCTTCCTGGTGTCTAGAAATTTACCCTCACAGAGGAGTTCGGCTTCCTCATGTTTACCTTTCAAGCGTAGTGACGTTACGTTGTTGTGCGTTGGACGTTCATACAAGAGTTTTAAACATTGCTATAAATGTGTGACCTTGTACCACACATTCTTTATAATTTAGCCAACAACACATTCTGGTCAGGTCCTGAAATAAATCAATTATACAAAAATAGACCAAGGCAGCGGGTGAGGGACCAATAGCAGGTGTGTGTGTGTGTGTGTGTGTGTGTGTGTGTGTGGAGAGAGGCAATTTTCTTTCTCTTTTGTAGTGCTATGTTCACAAGCACTAGACTTCTGGCTTTTAAGTGTATCATATATATTCATGTTGCGTGAGGTGGTTTTGGGCTTCCTTTGTGATATGTGTAGGAAAATATGCAGATTTAATATGCATTTATTTATTAAAAGGGAAATGAATTTTCGTGTGTAGTTGCCATACGCTAGCAAGTCTTTTGTTTGTTAAGATCAAATATTTTATGGATTTGTAAGAAAGTTTGTGTTCGTATTTGATAACGTTTAAGGGAGTGTCTGGTGATGTATCTAAGTTAGATTGACTGTTTCACCTGACTGTGGATGAATCGTTATTTAATAAGAATCTTGTTAATATAATCTATAGTCTACCACAAAATACCAGAAAAAAGATTGATTTCGAGACTGATGACGTCACCTCTTGTAAAGTTCCGCCTCTTGATTTAATTGCGTGAGGTCATGTGCCATTTTCGTTACTGTGTTGTTTAATATTTCTCCTCTTATCTGTCCTGAAGTTATATTTCCCATTCTCCTACTTCACCCCCATCCTTTACCGATGCTCTCCTTCCTCCCTACAGTACTCAGTCCTTACCTTCGCTACTCTTTCCTCCAGCTACTATTTTCCCCTCCCTCACTCTCACCTCTACGTTCCCCTCTCCTTTCCCCTGTATCCGAGCTCTGCACTCCCGCTCCCCGACTACTTTGTCCCCAACCAACACCTCATCTCCCTCAGCTTCTCCCCAGCGTCTCCCCACAGGACAGAGAGGAGGGAGGTAGAGAGAGCGATGGGGGGTGGGGGCTGCGTAGCGCAGCATCCGGGAGTGGGGTAACCCAAGCTAAGTGGCGATATGTAGAGCAGGCGCGGCCGGGGAGGACCCGCCTGTTGCTGACCCCATGTTGCCTCGCTACTCCTCCTTCTCTTCCTCATTCCCCTCCATACACTCCTCCGAAGTACATTTTTTTTTCACTCTTCTTGATCCACAAGATTTCAGTTTTCCGTGTTGTGTCTGTCAGCTCACGATGAGTCTTTCTCCTTCCCTTCTTCTCCCACAACCCCATATCCACCTCTCCAGTCCTCTGTTTTCTTCCCTCCCTTGCCAAATCCCTACTGTCCTTCCCCAATCTATCCCTCACCCTTCTCTTACTCCCTATTCTCCTTCTCCCTACTCTCTTTTGCCCTATTCTTTTCCCCCTACTCCCATTTTCCATACTCTCGTTCCCCCTACTCCATACTCTCTATTCTCTTCCCCCTACTCTTTACTCTTCTACAGTACCTGAGTAGAATGTATGATGCCTGGGTAGGCGAGTGAGGCAGGGCGTAATCTAAGCCAGACCTCCCACAATCACTTCCTCATCCTCCCTGTAACTTGACCACCACACACCTATAAACGCTCCACTAACTCACCCTGTAAACCTCATATCAGATAAACCCACCATAAAAATGACTTGGACCATACTGTACTGTACCTGTCGGTTCGTTTATCTTTTCATCATTCTACTGGAGAAGACCCTTTGAGTTTGTGTACTGACTTCGTCTCCAGATTTCCATTCATTTTTTTACGGTTAACAAATTTATTGGCAAAGCTTGGATTACAGTTTGCCTATTCTGAGTAATTCAGTCAGGTCTTGACACTGAGGGTGCTATCACTTCTCACTGCCACGCAGGACAATGGTTCAAGTACACTAGAAGTCATATTCTATTTGAGAACTAATCAGTGTGGGCTTG
>NW_024718698.1:0-8396 GCF_018991925.1 Homarus americanus
GTATTAAATAGGTGCTTTTAATATGGTATTCTGGGAACTTTAAAAAAACACATCCCTCCATTCATACCTCCACCTCTCACCATCCCTCTCTCCCATCTCCTATACTCTCTCGCCTCTTAAGAATAATAATGCTTCAGTCGCTCTTCTTCTCCTTCTCTTCTCCCTTTCTATCTTTTCCATGCATGACTGTTATTATCTTTCTATCTCTTCTCCTTTTCCATGTACAGTCAGCCACAGGAATAAGTACACACTGTAGCTGTAAAGTCTGGTAACGTTGAAACTGCGCATCCAGACTCATGATGAAACTCAGCTCCACCCCACCTGTTATCTCTAACTATTTTCTGTTTCCCCTTCTTTATTCTTCTATTTACTCATCTTCCTTCCTTTACTAATCCAAACAACATGAAAAAAAATTAGGCTAAGAAAAAAAGTGGGGGGAGGAGGAGGGAGCCGTACGATAACTGCAATCATCCTGCCAGCTGACAGCGTACAGCAACATCTTTTGCCAGCGTAAATAAAATGGTTAATTAATGCCTTCCTAAAGAAACCATCGACATGGGACCAGGTTTGTTTCACTCTACGTATTTTTTGGCAATTTTTCCACCAAGTTTGATGAAAAAAGATTGTGCCGTTTCGGCTAACCAGAACAGACAGACAGACAGACACACGCCTAGTCCTATAGTATATTAGATTATGTTTATTGCAATGGTAATTACTTATCTATTTACATGACATCAATACTACTAGAATGAACATATGCATGAAGATCCGTTAACCATTTTTTCAAACTATTAACATTCGAGGAAATTAAGATGACATTATGATCCATTAGAATAAATACCCCCCCTCATATTCTTCACCAAAATAAGAACATCCTTTTTGGAGTAGTCCCTTGGATTTTCCATATATTCCAAAACAGAGTCAAGAATGATCGTCATTCACTACATTCTCTTTAGAAACCGAACCAACACTATTTCCTAACAGACAATGATTACCATTTTGCTCTAGATTGCTATCCACAATAACATTATTTGATTCCGTCTCTACTAACATTTAATTTTCTTTTAAATTATCTTTATTAACAACAGCAACATCACTACAGTATATGGCACAAGATTCACGAAGTATTTCTTGATATCCAATACTGCTTGTTTGAACTCATCGATCTCCTTACGGAGTTTTACTAGATTGTTAGGGGCTATAAGGTTATTGCCTCCGTTACCAATGTCCTTCTGTGCTGCTGCATTACGTATTTCCATACGCTTTTCCCACACATTTACAGCACTTGGTGTCCTTGCAACATCGCTCCTTACAGCATCACCTTTATCCTCTTGATAAGTGGACTGAGCTCGTTATTGCAATTGATGATCTTTCGGTTTTTTAGGACACACCCAGGAGCTGGCATTGTGAGCACCCCCACAATTACAGCATTTTGGTGTAATTTTCTCCTTCGCCTTAAGTTTATCTCCACATACCTTAGATTCATGCATTTTTCCACAGAATCTACATCGAAAATCATTATGGCATTTCCACGCCATGTGCCCCCACTTGCAACACTTATAGCATATTACTGGAGATTCGTTGTCGACAGCAACCCGTTTATGTCCCACACATCTCACAAAGACCTTCTCTGGCGCTGAACCTTTGATTAGCGAAATTAGCTGCGGCTTAGGTACTAGTTCTCTATCAAATCTAATTACACGTCTCCTGGCCCAAAAAAAAAATCTATCGTCAGCCAACACATCCTCGGGGTCAAAGTAAACAGGATAATCAAAAAGAATGATCTTCGTACACTTCCCAATGGACTCCACAGGCTTTTCCAGCACTACATTCTCAAAACCTTCTGTACTTAAATATCTAACTGCTTCCTCATCCTTCACAGTTATATAAGGAATATGTTTATCCTCTTTAAAGAGCACTTGATACCCTTGATGGCGCTTAGCGAGTCTAACTGACCACTTTACCTTATCATGAAAATCCATGCCATGTACAGCGACCAGAGAATCTTATGTCTGTGTTCAAATAGTGCAATGTATGAGAGGAGGATCCCTAATTACAGTTTTAAGTGAAGTGGATATACCCACGCCATGAACATTCGGCTTTTGTTTTAGGGAGCGTCCTGTACCCGCCTCGAGTGTGCCGCGTTGATATTATAACCCAATGAATATACCCACGAACAAGCAAACCTTAGTGTGTAATTTAGGATTAAAATAGGTGTTTATAAGGCATGAGTTACAATATACCAGAAAGTGTTCATGTGAGAACCGTAAGAAATAAAAGTAAAAATTAAAGATTGGAAACTAGGCCTACGCTGTGAGGAGCGACGGGGCACTGCCCTCAGTGTCCTACGTTCTAACGTCACCTCAGGTCAGTGCCCTCTATCGGGCTACAGCCCGTCCTGTAAAAAAGGCTTATATCGCAGTTATTACAGTTTAAAGCTTTGCCTGGTGTATAAGTGAAATAGTAATGTGTTAGGGTGTGTGATAACTGCTCATCAGGCATTATTTCTCAGTGTCCTACGTTCTAACGTCACCTCAGGTCACACGCGGTCGGAGCACCTTGCTAGGCGTCGGCCATTCTCCCTGTGAGCGTCCCACCATGTGAGGTGACTACCAGCTATACTATTCCACTGTGAACCTGTGGATCCCCAGCAAACCACCCCAAATGAGTAGGAATAAATAAGGAAATGCTTGAGAAACTCCGCGGTCGTCACTTGGAGCGACCTATAATGCCAGGCGCAGAAACACTACTGGTATGTCTCTGGGTGTAGCCCTCGTCTCTACCCACCGAGGACGGTGTGCGAACGAGGTGCCTGATATGTGCACCTAGAAATCACAAGGAGTCCCATACTTGCAGGTGTGGAGTATAACAGGTGGGGTGAGCTGGTGCTATAGGGAGGTGAGATGGTGTTTCTATGTATGATGACCTAAGGTGCGGGGAGATATGATAGAAGTGTTTAAGTGGGTGAAAGGAATCAATAAAGGGGATATAGATAAAGTTCTTATAATATCCGAGCAGGATAGGACTCGGAGCAACGGATTCAAGTTGGATAAGTTTAGGTTTAGGAGGGAGATAGGAAGAAACTGGTTCACAAATAGGGTGGTGGACGAGTGGAACAAGCTTACCAACTTTGTAGTAAGTGCGGGAACTCTGGAAAGTTTCAAAAGGAGGCTAGATAGATTCATGGATGATAGAGAGTGGTAGTAACTCTCGACAGGAGCTGCCATGCACAGGCCAACCGGCCTATTGCAGACTCCTTATTTTCTTATGTTCTTATGTTTATCCCATACAGGTGGAGCAGCCCGAAGTGTTAAATGATATTGTAAGCAGGGTAACCAAACTCATCGTTGTTCTTCTGAGGAAGGCCAGCTCAATTGTATTTTTATGTTACCATATAGTTTATAAAGAATAAATTAGTTAAGACATGTTATGGTTCCACCCTTCTTTCCCCTTATCGTTCTGGTCAATGAAAAACCT
This sequence comes from Homarus americanus, assembly GCF_018991925.1. Taxonomy (NCBI): domain Eukaryota; kingdom Metazoa; phylum Arthropoda; class Malacostraca; order Decapoda; family Nephropidae; genus Homarus; species Homarus americanus. The sequence goes on from NW_024718698.1 coordinate 3,478, forward strand.
AACCCAATGCCTAGTCCACTCTGCATGCTACCTAACGAGTTACATACTGTCCAGGGGGGGTCTGGTGGCAGCGACCCTTAGAAATTAAGATTGGAGTTAAGTATTTCCCCTTAGAATTAGTGACCTCCAGTCTGGCAGTATAAATTGGTGGCTATAGCAGTGGGATGGCTTTCAATCAATGATCAAATCCGAGGGAATTGAAGCTGTGATTTAAGTTGCAGAAATAGACAAGTACTTTCATGATGAATTATCTGATACTTGCATGTGAATAACATTGATTGAGTACAGAAATGTCAGAAGAATTTTTGAAAATTTAGACAGTACTGAAATCATGTGTGTCATTGATTTGTTTTGTGTTTGGGTTTTACCCAGTGTTAATGTGTATTAATAATTACAGAAGTTGTGGATTAACCCTGGTGGCATTGAAGTAAGGGAGTCTACACTATGTCTGAAAAGTGTCTCAAGTGGTTCACCTCTGATGTTAAGTGGTTCACCTATGGAATACCATAGGACTTTCGGTCTCCAGTTGATGTGAGTTATAATTTTTGGTGCCATGTTAAGGTGTTGCATAGTGTTGTATTGTACCATTGATCAATTAAGGTTGTAGTAGTACAGGAGAGTAGTTGTGTTAAGTGGCTCGTATTTGTCTTTGGTCGAGAGGTAACATTTTTAAGTCAAAATGGATGAATCAGTAGAACAGGGAAGTACCATAGTTGGGGACACATTGGCAGAGAGATTTGAACGGGCTTTGCTGATCGCCGAGAGACAATACTCATGTCATGATCGTGATAATGGCTAACCTGAAAACCTTAAGGATTCATATTACGCTCAAACGTCCACATAACCTTCCGAGTCCCTCAGTGGAAACGTCCCCCGTTTTCTCTGTTTCCCCGTCTTTGTCTTAAGGGAACTTTGAATATAATCCGCGGATTTCGTAGCAGACGCTGTATGTTGGGACCTGTTGCCATCCAACCCTTTGTAATTAATTTAATTTTGCTTTTGATAGCTGAGTCAGAGCATTGTTAGTGAAGATAATAGTAGGGAATGAAACTGAGTTCATAGTCTCAGTTTCAACGTCAGAGTGTACAGTGGGTTAATTCATCGGAATAGAAGTAGGTGGACTCCCTGGCCTATTTTGAGTGAGGGCGCCGCGGGCATTTCTACCGTTAGTGAGTGCCCGTCCCTTCACCCATACAGGTATGCCATTCCACTGTGTTGTAATTCGCCCTTCTTTAAGTGATTTGACCCAATTAATAGTTGATTGTGCAAGTGTTACAGTAACGTAGTTGATATGCTCTGAGTGAAGTCATATTTACGTCTTTAACGTCCCCTGAAACGTGATGTTGTTGTCACCGTTAGTGAGTGCCCGTCCCTTCATCCATACAGATCCTTAACACAGCCTAGGCCGTGTCTGTAGCGTGGATGTTGTATCCACTATGTCTGGGGAGATGTCCGAGGTCCAGTAGGATCAGTTACCTTCGTGAGACCCGGCCGTCAGACACTTCAGACTACCTATGGCCCCCATAGCTGGCTCGTCTGGCCCTAACGCGAGGCCTGCGAGGTGACCCCGGATCACCAAGCCACACACCACTACCAGCCCCCATCAGTGGTGGATGAATGTCTAACTCCGTAGGGCTATTTGTGTGGTGGGATTAATCCACTGGGATCTCCAGAGTTCGTCGGAAAGTACTCCATGGTGGCTGGACCCCATGGCTGTTGCTTGAGTATCACTCCTGACGACTGAAGGTGGTAGTGGCAGTTGTCCTGGTCTTTATGGTTCTAAGTGACTATAAGAGTTGTGTGTTATTGAGTATGTCCACCCAGTAGGGTTGGAAGTGTTATTGAGTATGTCCAACCAGTAGTGGTGTGAGTATGTTGAGCCTGAGGGCCGAGTACTAGATTTCGTCTGTTGGTACAAATAAATTCTTTCTCCTAATTTCATATTAATGTTTAAATAAATTTTGTATTTGTATATTGTGTCTATTATTTACCTACAGTATTTACCGTTATTTCTTCCCTATTACTTGTTACTATCATTACATCTACCCACGAGCCTCCTCTCGTCACGCTACCAATGGTAATAAGTATGAGAGTAAAAGGAATTGTTACTGGCACACAGAGGCCCTCATAAAAGGTGGCAGTAGTGGCCCTCATACTCAGAGCTAGAAGAATTACAGAGACAGGTTAAGGAACTAAAACGAGAACTCCAGCATGCATAGAACCCAGACACTGATCTAGAGTACGGTGTAGGTAAGGACACAACCCCAACTGACCCACCGGCAGAAAGTGCCCACTCTGTAACACAATCAGGGAACGACACCACACACCCAGGTAGCCTTAGAGTTGATCCAGGGGTTCATTCCAAACTAACGGACAGTGCCAAGAGGGATGATAGGGAAGCAGCCGTGTTCAACCTTAGTTATGTTAGAACGTTATCATTGGAAAAACTAACAGGGTCGGATTCTGAGAGCAATATTAGAAGTTTTTGTAGACAGGTAGAGTGGTTACTTAAGCAGGATGACCATCGGGTAGAAGCGGCTCTAAGTAGAATGGAGAGTCCTGTCGAGCAGAAGGTTCTACAGGAATTGGATAGCAGGGGGATGTGGGATTGGAACACCCTTAAGCAAGCTTTGACAAAGTTCAACACAGGCCAGAATACCCTGAATAAGGCATGGGCAGATTTTTTTAAAGAAGACTATCATGTACAGGACGATCCGGAAAGATGTGTGGAACGAATGAAGTATAAGCTGGCAGCCATAGAGAGGAAGTTTGAATCAATACAAGGGAAAGATCAGATTATGAAAGATGTTTTGTTTGAGGGCTTGCCAGGGCAAATGCAGAGAGTTAAGAAGATACAACCGGTTAGGCATATCCTTAGACCCCTTTTTGAACGAGTTGACAAAGTGTAGAGAATGGTATTTGAGATCACAGGGCAGGGGACAGCATCATGTTAGACAGACCCGCCAGGAACCAGTACCAGAGAATTATAGAGTTCAGGAAGACTACCATATGAACGAGACTGACGGAAGACAGGATCAGAACACGAAGTGGAAGGAAACTAACACTCAAGGTTGGAGAGGAAATGAATGGTGCGGATATTGTAAGAAGGATAACCATAGCCCACGTAATTGCCCCTCCAGAACCAGACCAGGTTCATGTTACGCGTGCATGAGGATGAACTGTAGGAGTTATTTTACCACTTGTCCAGGACGCCAAGCTAGGAATCCCCCTTCAAACCAATGACCACGACAACCGTTCCCACACAGTTCTCCATGCATTAAGTTACCTGTATGTGGACATACTTGTATAGCGTTGGTTGATACGGGTAGTGAAGCCACAATCATTAAAGATATTGGTGAGTGCCTTGAGGGTGGGGCCCATTAGGCCTTGTACCCAGAGATATGTAGCTATTAACGGGGAAGAGTTTAAGACCCAAGGCACTGTTATTATCAGTGTACAGTTGTCCCGTAGGGAAAAAAATCCATCACCAAGCCGTAATAGTGGAAGATAGCATGTTGGATACTGATGTATTATTGGGAGCAGACATTTTAGGCAGACTTGGAGTTTAGTGGCATCACGAAAAAAATCAGTTCAGTTGGGGGGGGTCATAAACAAGTTTATTGAAACCAAGTCATGGAGGAACGTTGCGAATGGTTGTCAAAAGTCAAACAACTCACGAATGCTTCGATCTATCTTCTTCTCCCAGGGCTAACTAACTTACACGTTGATGGGAAGACTATAATAAGTGGGCACAGTTCTCAAATTAGACCAGTTAAAAGAGTGAAGGTAGGGTTAGGTCAGACCTTGAATATCAGATTTACGCATAGGGGGTTGAAGCAACAACTTTCCGGATATGTGTGTGGTAGTCGAAGATGATTCCTGTGTTTATGTTCATACATAATTATTGTTCAGGCAGCCAGTTTATTTGAGTCCTGGTGCTGTTTTAGGCCGAATATATGAGTAGTTAATGATGATGAATTCTGTTGCTTTTGTTATTAGAGGAATAATCTCGGAACTATCTCACATTTATGAAGAGTTAGGTAAAAAGGGTAGACCGGTCTGTAGAAATACCACTGTACTCACCACATCCACTGGCCATACAGAGAAATGATAAGAGGTCTAACAAAATCCCTTAATAATACTGACTCATGTTGTGAAATCCCCTGGCACTCAATGCATACTTTGTAGTGGTATGGAAAATTCCCCAGTCAGAAGAATTAGACAGAGTTCAAAAAGTATTAAATTCTATGGTACCAGACTGTGATGAAGGTAGGCTGATGGAGAAACTAGACAGGACAAATTGAAGGGAGTTAATTAGGACCCAGCAATGGCCACACTTGGATAGGGACATGCGGACACAGTTGCAACAGGTGGTAATAAATCATGATGCGTTGTTTGTCTTGGGTCCAAATGAAATAGGAACAATTAAGGGTTTGCCAGCTAACATCCCATTGGTCCATGAACACCCCGTAGAGGACCTCAATATAGGTATCCAGAAAGCCAAGTACTATTAAAGAATTGATGAGAGACATGCAGAAATAGGGACATTATTGGCCTGCATCAACCACTGTCTATTATCACCCATAATGTTAGTAACTAAACCTAATGGATCGAAACATATGTGCCTTGATTTCCAGCAGTCAACAAACACTTGAAAGTAGATATACAACCTTTGCCAAGATTGGATGAGTTAGTTGAAGGCTGCCGGGAAATAAATATACCTTAGATTTGAAAGATGCTTACCTCAGGTAATTCTTGACCATCACAGTAGAGATATAACCACCTTCAGTAATGGATATAATTTATGGCAGTTCAAACGCCCTACCTTTTGGTTTGTCAGCCAGCCTATGGGCTTTTCTTAGGAAGTAAACAGGGTCTTAGCTCCTTTACAACGAAAAAGATTGGGTCAGGAACTATCT
>NW_024718699.1:0-4803 GCF_018991925.1 Homarus americanus
TGGAAAATTTTCAAAAATTATCAATTTCCAAAATTTTCAGAGGGCTGACCTTGAAGGTGTAGAAGGCCGCTCGGATGTTTGATGTTTGGATCCACCGAGCCGTCTGTGAGTATGGTGCTGCATCAGCCGGAGTCTCGGTGGCTATTATTTCAGAGTTATTTTTTGAGGTCCTCCTTCTGGAGTGAGGCTACTATCGCTGGGTCGTGGTAATTTTGAATGCTGGTGGAGGCTCCATGGTGGAGGAACTACGTAACCATGAAAATTGTGAACAATTTTAGAAAATTTTGGAAAATTTTCTGAAAATTTTGGGAAATGTTTTGAAATATTTTGAAAATTTTCGGAAAATTTTGAAAATTTTTGGGAAAATTTTCGGAAAATTTTTGAAAATTTTTGGAAAATTTTGAAAATTTTCGGAAAATTCTAAAATTTTTGGTCAAAATTTTCAAAAATTTTCAGAGGGGTCTGACCTTGGGTGAAGGCCGCTCCGGATGTTTGATGTTTGGATCCACAAGCCATCTGTGGTATCATGCTGCATCTGCCGGTGTCTCGTGGCTATGGCTTCCAGAGTTATTTTTGAGTCCTCCTTCTGGAGGTGAGGCTACTATCGCCCTAGGTCAGTGGTACAGATGTGTGGCTGGTGGAGAGCTCCATGGTGGAGGAACTATAACCATTTTGAAAATTGTGAACAATTTTAGAAAATTTTGGAAAATTCTGAAAATTTTGAAATGTTTTGATATTTTGAAAATTTTCGGAAATTTTGAAAATTTGGAAAGTAGAAAATTTTCGGAAAATTTTGAAGATTTTCGAAATTTTCCAAAAATTTTCAGAGGGTCTGACTTGGGTGTAGAAGGCCGCTCCGGATGTATGATGTTTTGGATCACCGAGCCATCTGTGAGTATCATGCATCTGCCAGTGTCTCAGTGGCTAGGCTTCAGAGTTATTTTTTGAGGTCCTCATATAGGTGGCTTTACTATCGCCTGGGTCAGGTAATTTTGAATGTGGCTGGTGGAGGCTCCATGAACTACGTAACCTTTTTGAAGTGAACAATTTTGAAATTTTTAGAAAATTCTGAAATAGGAAATGTTTTAATTTTTGAAAAATTTGGAAAGATTTTGGAAAATTTTTGGAAAATTTTGGAAAATTTTGAAAATTTTCTGAAAATTTTAATGAAATGTTTTGAGAAATTTTGAATTTTGGAAAATATTTGGAAAATTTTAGAAAATTTTTGGAAAATTTCTGAAAATTTTTTCGGAAAATTTACGAAAAATTTTGAAAATTTTGGAAAATTTTTGAAAATTTTTGGAAAATTGTTGAAAATTTTCTGATAATTTTTGGGGCATTTTTTGAAAATTTTTGGAAAATTTTCAAATTTTCAAAAATTACCTCAAAAGCCCTCAGAAGGGAACTGACATACGGAGTGTAGAAGACCGCTCCGGATGTATGATGTTTTGGATCCACCGAGCCATCTGTGAAGTATCATGCTGCATCTGCCGGTGTCTCGGTGGCTATGGCTTCCAGAGTTATTTTTTTGAGGTCCTCCTGGAGGTAGGCTTTACTATCGCCAAGGTCGGTAATTTTGAATGTGGCTGGTGGAGAGCTCCATGGTGGAGGAACTACGTAACCATTTTTTGAAAAATTGTGAACAATTTTAGAAAATTTTTGGAAAATTTTCTGAAATTTTTGGGAAATGTTTTAAAATATTTTGAAAAATTTTCGGAAAATTTTCGAAAAATTTTTGAAAATTTTTGAAAATTTTCCGAAAATTTTTGGAAAATTTTTGAAAATTTTTGGACAAATTTCTGAAAATTTTTTAAAATTTTTTAAAAATTTTCTGAAAATTTTTGAAAATTTTTGAAGATTTTCGAAAATTTTCCAAAAAATTTTCAGAGGGTCTGACCTTGGGTGTAGAAGACCGCTCCGGATGTATGATGTTTTGGATCCACCGAGCCATCTGTGAAGTATCATGCTGCATCTGCCGGTGTCTCGGTGGCTATGGCTTCCAGAGTTATTTTTTTGAGGTCCTTCTGGAGGTAGGCTTTACTATCGCCTAGGTCGGTAATTTTGAATGTGGCTGGTGGAGAGCTCCATGGTGGAGGAACACTACCTTAACCATTTTTGAAAAATTAATGAACAATTTCCCAGAAAATTTTGGAAAATTTTCTGAAAATTTACAAATTTTGAAATATTTTTGAAAAATTTTGGAAAATTTTGGAAAATTTTTTGAAAATTTTTGGAAAATTGCATTTTTCTGAAAATTTTGTGAAATATTTTGAAATTTTTTGAAAATTTGGGAAAATTTTTGGAAAATTTTTGAAAATTTTTCGGAAAATTTTTGAAAATTTTTGAAAAATTTTGAAAAATTTTGAAATTTTTGGAAAATTGTTGAAATTTTCTGATAATTAGGACATTTTTGAAAATTTTTGAAAATTTTTGAATTTTCGAAATTTTCCAAAAAATTTTCAGAGGGTCTGACCTTGGGTGTAGAGGCCGCTCCGGATGTATGATGTTTTGGATCACAAGCCATCTGTGAAGTATCATGCTGCATCTGCCGGTGTCTCGGTGGCTATAGCTTCGAGTTATTTTTGAGGTCCTCTTTCTGGAGGTAGGCTTTACTATCGCTAGGTCGGTAATTTTGAATGTGGCTGGTGGAAGCTCCATGGTGGAGGAACTACGTAACCATTTTGAAAAATTGTGAACAATTTTAGAAAATTTTGAAAATTTTCTGAAAATTTTGGAAATGTTTAAATATTTTGAAAAATTATGGATTTGGAAAATTTTTGGAAAATTTTTCTGAAAATTGTGAAATATTTTAAAATTTTTGAAAAATTTTGAAAATTTGGAAAATTTTAATATGGAAAATTTTCAAAATTTTCAAAAATTTTCAAAAATTTTTCTGAGGCTGACCTTGAGTGTAGAAGGCCGCTCCGGATGTTTGATGTTTTGGATCCACCAGGCCGTCTGTGAAGTATGATGCTGCATCAGCCGAGGTCTCGGTGGCTATGATCAGAGTTATTTTTTGAGGTCCTCCTTCTGGAGGTAGCTTTACTATCGCCTAGGTCGGTAATTTTGAATGTGGCTGGTGGAAGCTCCATGGTGGAGGAACTACGTAACCATTTTTGAAAAATTGTGAACAATTTTAGAAAATTTTTAATTTTCTGAAAATTTTGAAATGTTTTGAAATATTTTGAAAAAATTTTCGGAAAATTTTGGAAAATTTTGAAGATTTTCGAAAATTTTTCAAAAATATTCAGAGTCTGACCTTGGGTGTAGAAGGCCGCTCCGGATGTATGATGTTTGGATCCACCAAGCCATCTGAAGTATCATGCTGCATCTGCCGGTGTCTCGGTGGCTATGGCTTCAGACTTATTTTTGAGGTCCTCCTTCTGGAGGTAGGCTTTACTATCGCCTAGGTCGGTAATTTTGAATGTGGCTGGTAGGCTCCATGGTGGAGGAACTACGTAACCATTTTTGAAAATTGTGAACAATTTTAGAAAATTTTGGAAAATTTTCTGAAAATTTTGAAATGTTTGAAATATTTTGAAAAATTTTGGAAAAATTTTTGGAAAATTTTGGAAAATTTTCTGAAATTTTGGAAAATTTTCTGAAAATTTTGTGAAATATTTTAAAATTTTGAAAAATTTTGAAAATTTTGGAAAATATTTGAAATTTTTTGGAAAATTGTTGAAAATTTTCTGATAATTTTGAGACATTTTTGAAAATTTTTGGAAAATTTTCCAAAATTTTCAAAATTTTCCAAAAATTTTTCAGAGGGGCTGACCTTGAGTGTAGAAGGCCGCTCCGGATGTTTGATGTTTGATCCACCGAGCCGTCTGTGAAGTATGATGCTGCATCAGCCGGAGTCTCGGTGGCTATGACTTCCAGAGTTATTTTTTGAGTCCTCCTTCTGGGTAGGCTTTACTATCGCCTAGGTCGGTAATTTTGAATGTGGCTGGTGGAGAGCTCCATGGTGGAGGAACTATGTCCATTTTTGAAAAATTGTGAACAATTTTAGAAAATTTTTGGAAAATTTTCTGAAATTTTGAAATGTTTTGAAATATTTTGAAAATTTTTCGGAAAATTTTGGAAAATTTTGAAGATTTTCGAAAATTTTCAAAAATTTTCAGAAGGTCTGACCTTGGGTGTAGAAAGCCGCTCGGATGTATGATGTTTGGATCCACCAAGCCATCTGTGAAGTATCATGCTGCATCTGCCGGTGTCTCAGTGGCTATGGCTTCCAGACTTATTTTTTGGAGGTCCTCCTTCTGGAGTAGGCTTTACTATCGCCTAGGTCGGTAATTTTGAATGTGGCTGGTGGAGGCTCCATGGAGGAGGAACTACGTAACCATTTTTGAAAAATTGTGAACAATTTTAGAAATTTTGGAAATTTTCTAAAATTTTGGAAATGTTTTGAAATATTTTGAAAAATTTTGGAAAATTTTGGAAAATTTTGGAAAATTTTCTGAAAATTTGTGAAATATTTTAAAATTTTGAAAAATTTTGAAAATTTGGAAAAATTTGAAATTTTTGGAAAATTGTTGAAAATTTTCTGATAATTTTGAGACATTTTTGAAAATTTTTGGAAAATTTCAAAATTTTCAAAAATTTTCAAAATTTTCAGAGGGGCTGACCTTGAGTGTAGAAGGCCGCTCGGATGTTTGATGTTTGGATCCACCGAGCCGTCTGTGAAGTATGATGCTGCATCAGCCGGAGTCTCGGTGGCTATGACTAGGTTATTTTGAGGTCCTCCTTCTGGAGGTAGGCTTTACTATCGCCTGGGTCGGTAATTTTGAATGTGGCTGGTGG
>NW_024718700.1:0-7954 GCF_018991925.1 Homarus americanus
CACACCCCGGGTCATGGACCTAAAGGGGTGCCCGGCCCTCACTACCCGGGTCATGGGGTTGAAGCGGTTCCCGGTCCTCACACCACGGGTCATGGAGCTGAAGGGAAGCCCGGCCATCACACCCAGATTCATGTGAAGGGGTGCGCGGCCCTCACACCCCGATTCATAGCTCTGTAGGGGTTTCCGGCCCTCACACCCCGTTTCATGGCACTAGAGGGCTGCCCGGCCCTCACACCCCGGCTCATGGCACTGAAGGCGGGCCCTGCCCTGACGCCTCGGGTCATGTCACTGAAGGGGTGCCCGGCCCTCACACCCCGGGTCATGGCACTGATGCGGTGCCCGGCCGTCACACCCCTGGCCATGGCACTGAAGGTATGCATGGCCCTCACACCACGGGTCATGGAGCTGAAGGGGTTCCCGGCCCTCACACACCGGGTCAGGCTGGGGTGCCCGGCCTGCGGTCGCCCAGCACTGAAGGAGCCAGGCCTCACACTCCGGGTCATGGCAGTGAAGGAGTGACCGGCCCTCACACCCCGTTTCATGGCACTAAAGGGGTGCCCGGCCCTCACACCCCGGCTCATGGCACTGAAGGGGTGCCCGGCTCTCACACTTCGGGTCATGGCACTGAAGCGGTACCGGCCGTCACACCCCGGGCCATGGTGCTGGAGGGGTGTCCGGCCCTGACACCCCGGTTCTTGACACTGAAAGGGTGCCCGTTCCTTACACCTCGGGCCATGGTGCTGGAGGGGTACCCGGCCCTCATATACCGGGTCATGGAGCTGAAGGGGTGCCCGGCCATCACACCCCGAATCATGGCACTGAACGGGTGCCCGGCCCTCACACCCTGGATCATGGCACTGAAAAGGTGACCGGCCCTCACACGCCGTGTCATGTGAAAAGGCGTCCGGCCCTCACACCCCGGTTCATAGCTCTGTTGGGGTGCCCGGCCCTCACACCCCGTTTCATGGCACTGAAGGGGTGCCCGGCCCTCACACCCCGGCTAATGGCACTGAAGGGGTGCCCGGCACTGACGCCCCGGGTCATGGCACTGAAGCGGTGCCCGGCCGACACACCCCTGGCCATGGCACTGAAGGTATGCCCGGCCCTCACAGACCTGGTTATAGACCAAAATGGGTGGCCGACCCTCACACCTCGGGTCATGGGGCTGAAGGGGTGCCCGGCCCTCACACCCCGATTCATTGCACTGAAAGGGTGCCCGGCCCTCACACGCCGACTCATGGCACTGAAGGGGTTCCCGGCCCTCACACCCCGGGTCATGGCACTGAAGCGGTGCCCGGCTGTCACACCCCGGCCTATGGTGCTGGAGGGGTGCCCGGTCCTCACACCCTGGGCTATGGTGCTGGAAGGGTGCCAGGCCCTCACATACCGGGTCATGGAGCAGAAAGGGTGCCCGGACATCACACCCCGATTCATGGCACTGAAATCGAGCCCGGCCCTCAAACCCCGGGTCATGGTGCTGAAGGGGTGCCCGGCCCTCACACCCCGATTCATGGCACTGAAGGGGTGCCCGGCCCTCACACCCCGGGTCATGTGAAGGGGTGCCGGGCCCTCACACCCCGGTTCATGTCACTGAAGGGGTGCACGCCCCGCACACCCCGGGTCATGGACCTAAAGGGGTGCCCGGCCCTCACTACCCGGGTCATGGGGTTGAAGCGGGTTCCGGTCCTCACACATCGGGTCATGGAGCTGAAGGGCTGCCCGGCCATCAAACCCCGATTCATGGCACTGAAAGGGTGCCCGTCCCTCACACCCGTGTCATGTGAAGGGGTGCGCGGCCCTCACACTCCGGTTCATGGCTCTGTAGGGGTGCCCGGCCCTCACACCCCGTTTCATGGCACTAGAGGGGTGCCCGGCCCTCACACCCCGGCTAATGGCACTGAAGGGGTGCCCGGCACTGACGCCCCGGGTCATGTCACTGAAGGGGTGCCGGCCCTCACACCCCGGGTCATGGCACTGAAGGACTGACCGGCCCTCAGACCCCGGGTCATAGCACTGAAAGGGTGCCCGGCCCACACACCCCGGGTCATGTCATTGAAGGGGTGCCCGGCCCTCACACCCCGGGTCATGTCAGTGAAAATGTGCCCGGCCCTCACACCCCGGGTTATGGCACTGAAGGAGTGCTCGGCCCTCATACCCCAGGTCATGGTGCTGGAGGGGTGCCCGGCCCTCTCACCCCGATTCATGGCACTGAAATCGAGCCCGGCCCTCAAACCCCGGGTCATGGTGCTGAAGGGGTGCCCGGCCCTCACACCCCGATTCATGGCACTGAAGGGGTGCGCGGCCCTCACAACCCGGGTCATGTGAAAGGGTGCCCGGCCCTCACACCCCGGTTCACAGCACTGTAGGGTTGCCCGGCCTTCACACCCCATTTCATGGCACTGAAATAGTGCCCGGCACTCACACCCCGGGTCATGTCACTAAAGGGGTGCACGGCCCTCACACCCCGGGTCATGGACCTAAAGGGGTGCCCGGCCGTCACTAACCGGGTCATGGGGTTGAACCGGTTCCCGGTCCTCACATCACAGGTCATGGAGCTGAAGGGCTGCCCGGCCATCACACCCCGATTCATGGCACTGAAAGGGTGCCCGGCCCTCACACCCGTGTCATGTGAAAGGGTGCGCGGCCCTCACACCCCGGTTCATAGCTCTGTAGGGGTCCCCGGCCCTAACACCCCTTTTCATGGTACTAGAGGGGTGCCCGGCCCTCACACCCCGGCTCATGGCACTGAAGGGGGGCCCTGTCCTGACACCTCGGGTCATGTCATCACTGAAGGGGCAAGCCCGGCCTCACACCCCGGGTCATGGCACTGCGGTGCCTGGCCGTCACACCCTGGCCATGGCACTGAAGGCATGCACGGCCCTCACACCCCGGTTCATGGGGCTGAAGGGGTGCCCAGCCCTCACACCCCGGGTCATGGCACTGAAGGAGTGACCGGCCCTCACATCCCGGGTCATGGCACTGAAAGGGTGCCCGGCCCACACACCCAGTGTCATGTCATTGAAGTGGTGCCCGGCCCTCACACCCCGGGTCATGTCACTGAAAGGGTGCCCGGCCCTCACTCCCCGGGTGATAGCACTGAAGGGGTGCCCGGCCCTCATACCCCAGGTCATGGTGCTGGAGGGGTGCCCGGCGCTCACACCCCGATTCATGTCACTGAAATCGAGCCCGGCCCTCACACCCCAGGTCATGGCACTGAAAAGGTGCCCGGCCGTCACACCCCGTGTCATGTGAAGGGGTGCCCGGCCCTCACACCCCGGTTCATAGCTCTGTAGGGGTTCCCGGCCCCTCAAACCCCGTTTCATGGCAATAAAGGCGTGCCCGGCCCTCACAACCCGGCTCATGGCACTGAAGGGGTGTCCGGCCCTGACACCCCGGTTCTTGACACTGAAGGGGTGCCCGTCCCTTACACCCCGGGCCATGGTGCTGGAGGGGTGCCCGGGCCTCACACCCCGGGCCATGGTGCTGGAGGGGTGCCCGGCCCAAACATACCGGGTCATGGAGCTGAAGGGGTGCCCGGCCATGACACCCCGAATCATGGTAGTGAAAGGGTGCCCGGCCCTCACACCACGGGCCATGGTGCTGGAGGGGTGTCAGGCCCTGACACACCCTGGTCATGACACTGAAGGGGTGCCCGGCCCTCCTTAGGCCATGGTGCTGGAGGGGTGCCCGGCCCTCACACCCCGGGTAATGTCACTGAAAGGGTGCCCGGCCCTCACACCCCGGCCATGGTGCTGGAGGGGTGCCCGGCCCTCACATACCGGGTCATGGAGATGAAGGGGTGCCCGGACATCACACCCCGATTCATGGCACTGAACGGGTGCCCGGTCCTCACACCTTTGGTCATGTCACTGAAGAAGTGCCCAGGCCTTACACCCCGGGTCATGGCACTGAAGGGGACCCCGGCCCTCACACCCCGGGTCATGGTGCTGAAGGGGTGCCCGGCCCTCACACCCCGGGTCATGTCACTAAAGGGCTGCCCAGCCCTCACACCCCGGGTCATGTCACTGAAGTGGTGCCCGGCCCTCATACCCCGGGTCATGGCACTGAAGGTTTGCCCGGCCCTCGCACCCCTGGTCATGTACCTAAAGTGGTGCCCGGCAATAACACCCTGGGTCATAGCACTAAAGGGGTGCCCATCCCTCACACCCCGGGTCATGGCACTGAAGGGGTGCCTGGCCCTCACACCCCGGGTCATGTCACTGAAGGGGTGCCCGGCCGTCACACCCCAGGTCATGTCACTGAAGAGTGCCCCCACAGGCCTCCTTCCCAGTGCTGGTGCTGGAGGGGTGCCCGGCCCTCACACCCCGGGTCATGTCACTGAAAGGGTGCCCGGCCCTCACACCCCGGGTCATGTCACTGAAGGGGTGCCCATCCCTCACACCCTGGGTCATGGCACTGAAGGGGTGCCTGGCCCTCACACCCCGGGTCATGTCACTGAAGGGGTGCCCGGCCGTCACACCCCAGGTCATGTCACTGAAAGGGTGTCCGGCCCTCACATCCCGGGCCATGGTGCTCGATTGGTGCCCGGCACTCACACCACGGGTCATGGTGCTGAAGGGGTGCCCGGCCCTCACACCCGGATTCATGGCATTGAAAGGGTGCCCGGCCCTCACACCCCAGTTCGCAGCACTGTAGGGGTGCCCGGCCCTCACACCCCATTTCATGGCACTGAAAGGGTGCCCGGCCCTCACACCCCGATTCGTGACACTGAAGGAGTGCCCGGCCCTCACACCCCGGGTCATAGTACTGAAGGGGTGCCCGGCCCTCACACCCCGGGTCACGTCACTGAAGGGGTGCCCAGCCCTCCCAGATCGCCACTGAGGGTGCCCGGCCCCTCACCCAGGGGTCATGTCACTGAAGGGTGCCCAGCTCTGCACTCAGTCGCCTTTGGAGGGTGCCCAGCCCTCACACACCCCAGGTCATGTTGCTGAAGGGGTGCCCGGCCCTCACACCCCGGGTCATGGCACTAAAGGGGTGCCCCGCCCTCACACCCCAAGTCATGGTGCTGGAGGGGTGCCCAGCTCTCACACTCCGGGTCATGGCACTGAAGGGGTGCCTGGCCCTCACACCCCGGGTCATGGTGCTGAAGGGGTGTCCGGCCCTCACACCCCGGGCCATGGTGCTGGATTGGTGCCCGGCCATCACACCCCATTTTATGGCACTGAAATAGTGCCCGGCACTCACACCCCGGGTCATGTCACTGAAGGGGTGCACGGCGCTCACACCCCGGGTCATGGACCTAAAGGGGTGCCCGGCCCTCACTACCCGGGTCATGGGGTTGAAGCGGTTCCCGGTCCTCACACCACGGGTCATGGAGCTGAAGGGAAGCCCGGCCATCACACCCCGATTCATGGCACTGAAAGGGTGCCCGTCCCTCACACCCGTGTCATGTGAAGGGGTGTGCGGCCCACACACCCCGGTTCAGAGCTCTGTAGGGGTGCCCGGCCCTCACACCCCGTTTCATGGCACTAGAGGGCTGCCCGGCCCTCACACCCCGGTTCATGGCACTGAAGGGGGGCCGTGCCCTGACGCCTCGGGTCATGTCACTGAAGGGGTGCCCGGCCGTCACACCCCTGGCCATGGCACTGAAGGTATGCACGGCCCTCACACCACGGGTCATGGAGCTGAAGGGGTTCCCGGCCCTCACACCCCGGGTCATGGGGCTGAAGGGGTGCCCAGCGCTCACACCCCGGGTCATGCCACTGAAGGAGTGACCGACCCTCACACACCGGGTTATGGCACTGAAAGGGTGCCCGGCCCACACACTCAGTGTCATGTCATTGAAGTGGTGCCCGGCCCTCAAACCACGGGTCATATCACTGAAAGGGTGCCCGGTCCTCACTCCCCGGGTGATAGCACTGAAGGGGTGCCCGGTTCTCATACCCCCGGTCATGGTGCTGAAGGGGTGCCCAGCCCTGACACCCCGGGTCTTGTGAAGGGGTGCCCGGCTCACACCCCAGGTCATGGCACTGAAAGGGTGCCCGGCCCACACACCCCGTTTCATGGCACTAAAGGCGTGCCCGGCCCTCACAACCCGGCTCATGGCACTGAAGGGGTGCTCGGCCCTCACACCTTGGGTCATTGCACTGAAGCGGTGCCCGGCCGTCACACCCTGGGCCATGGTGCTGGAGGGGTGTCCGGCCCTGACACCCAGGTTCTTGACACTGAAGGGGTACCCGTCCCATACACCCCGGGCCATGGTGCTGGAGGGGTGCCCGGCCATCACACCCCGAATCATGGCACTGATAGGGTGCCCGGCCCTCACACCACGGGCCATGGTGCTGGAGGGGTGTCAGGCCCTGACACACCCTGGTCATGACACTGAAGGGGTGCACGGCCCTCCTTAGGCCATGGTGCTGTAGGGGTGCCTGGCCCTCACACCCCGGGTAATGTCACTGAAAGGGTGCCCGGCCCTCACACCCCGGGCCATGGTGCTGGAGGGGTGCCCGGCCCTCACATACCGGGTCATGGAGATGAAGGGGTGCCCGGACATCACACCCCTATTCATGGCACTGAACGGGTGCCCGGTCCTCACACCTTTGGTCATGTCACTGAAGGGGTGCCCAGGCCTTACACCCCGGGTCATGGCACTGAAGGGGAGCCCGGCCCTCACACCCCGGGTCATGGTGCTGAAGGGGTGCCCGCCCTCACACCCCGGGTCATGTCACTAAAGGGCTGCCCAGCCCTCACACCCCGGGTCATGTCACTGAAGTGGTGCCCGGCCCTCACACCGCGGGTCATGGCACTGAAGGTTTGCCCGGCCATAACACCCCTGGTCATGTACCTAAAGTGGTGCCCGGCAATCACACCCCGGGTCATGTCACTGAAGGTGCCTGACCTCATACCCCGGGCCGCGGTGCTGAGGTGCCCGCCCTCACACCCGGGTCATGTCAATACTGAAAGGTTACCGGGCCCCACACCTGGCCGCGCTGCTCGAAGGGGTGCCCATCCCTCACACCCTGGGTCATGGCACTGAAGGGGTGCCTGGCCCTCACACCCCGGGTCATGTCACTGAAGGGGTGCCAGGCCGTCACACCCCAGGTCATGTCACTGAAAGGGTGTCCGGCCCTCACATCCCGGGCCATGGTGCTCGATTGGTGCCCGGCACTCATACCACGGGTCATGGTGCTGAAGGGGTGCCCGGCCCTCACACCCCGATTCATGGCATTGAAAGGGTGCCCGGTCCTCACACCCCGGTTCGCAGCACTGTTGGGGTGCGAGGCCCTCGGACCCCATTTCATGGCACTGAAAGGGTGCCCGGCCCTCACACCCCGATTCGTGACACTGAAGGAGTGCCCGGCCCTCACACCCCGGGTCATAGTACTGAAAGGGTGCCCGGCCCTCACACCCCGGGTCATGGTGCTGGAGGGGGGCCCGGCACTCACAACCCGGGTCATGTCACTGAAAGGGTGCCCGGCCCTCACACCCCGGGTATTGTCACTGAAGGGGTGCCTCCATTCTCACACTCCGGTCATGGCACTGAGGCGCCCCACCTCACACCCCTGGCCGGGTTACTGGAAGGGGTGCCCGGCCCTCACACCCCGGGTCATGACACTAAAGGGGTGCCCGGCCCTCACACCCCAAGTCATGGTGCTGGAGGGGTGCCCAGCTCTCACACTCCGGGTCATGGCACTGAAGGGGTGCCCGGCCCTCACACCCCTGGTCATGGCACTCATGAGGTGCCCGGCCCTCACACCCCTGGCCATGGCACTGAAGCTTTGCCCGGCCCTCACACCCCTGGTCATGTACCTAAAGTTGTGCCCGGTTCTCACACCCCGATTCATGGCACTGCAAGGGTGCCCGGCCCTCACACCCCGGGCCATAGTGCTGGAGGGGTGTCAGGCCCTGACACACCCGGGTCATGACACTGAAGGGGTGCCCGGCCCTCACACCCCAGGCCTTGGTGCTGGAAGGGTGCCCGGCCCTCACACCC
>NW_024718701.1:0-17942 GCF_018991925.1 Homarus americanus
TAGGAGGAGAGAACAGATGCAGTGGCTAAACACCGCTTGCGTGAGGGATTATAAGATGGAGGCAGCAGCAACTCGCCTGGACGCGGCCGGGAGGCGACAAGACAGAGCCAGGCCAGCGTCAGGTCAAGCGTCAGGTGCGTGTTGGGTTGGGCAATGGATATTCAGTGCTTGGTCGGCTTGATTGTGTGAACATAAACATAAGAACATAAGAAAATAAGGAGTCTGCAATAGGCCGGTTGGCCTGTGCATGGCAGCTCCTGTCGAGAGTTACTACCACTCTCTATCATCCATGAATCTATCTAGCCTCCTTTTGAAACTTTCCAGAGTTCCTGCACTTACTACAAAGTTGCTAAGCTTGTTCCACTCGTCCACCACCCTATTTGTGAACCAGTTTCTTCCTATCTCCCTCCTAAACCTAAACTTATCCAACTTGAATCCGTTGTTCCGAGTCCTATCCTGCTCGGATATTATAAGAACTTTATCTATATCCCCTTTATTGATTCCTTTCACCCACTTAAATACTTCTATCATATCTCCCCGCACTCTTCGTCTTTCTAGGGAATGCAAGTTAAGTTTCTTTAACCTATCCTGATATGGAAGGTTTCTAAGTCCCTGAATCATTTTTGTCATTCGTCGCTGCACCGACTCTAGTTAATTTATATCCATTCTATAATAGGGGCACCAGAACTGAACCGCATAATCGAGGTGCAGCCTAACTAGCGCAAGATATAGTTGCAATAAGACCTCTGCACTCTTGTTACTTACACTTCTAGATATAAAACCCAATACTCTGTTTGCCTTATTTCGAACATTAACGCACTGTTTTCTAGGCCGTAGGTCCGGGCTTACAAGTACCCCTAGGTCTCTTTCACAAGTCGACTTCTCTAGGTTGATGTTGTCTAGGCTGTATACATTATAAGTATTTGTTCTTCCAATATTAAGTACGCTGCACTTGCTGGTGTGTTGAATTTCATTTGCCATTTTTCAGACCACCCCGTAGCTTCTATTTTAGATCCTCCTGTAATGCATTTTATCCCGCCTGACTAATTTGCTGCCCTATTTTGGCGTCATCCGCAACTTGCTTTGGTATATATCACTGCTGATCCCAGTATTCAAACTGTTTATGTAGATTATGAACAAGAGTGAGCGCCTTTAGTACTGACCCCTGGGAACTCCACTGGTTACACGGCCCCACCAGATTTAACACCATCTACGCTGACCCTCTGCGTTCTATCGGTGAGCCATGATTTTATCCAATTTAAAACTTTCCCCTCGATACCATGAGCCTTAATTTTTCTCAGAAGCCTCTGATGCGGTACTCTGTCAAATGCTTTGTTAAAGTCTAAGTAAATAACATCGTAATTTTCGTCATTATCTACTACCTCGAAGACTTCCTAAAAAACGTTAGCAGATTTGTTAGACAAGATTTTCCCTTTGTAAACCCATGTTGAGAGTCGTAGATTAATTTGCTTTTCTCTAGATGCGATCTGATGCTATCTGCTATAATTGATTCAAGAAATTTCCCCACTACTGACGTTAAACTGATCGGCCGGTAATTTGACGCTGATGCTCTGTCTCCCTTTTTAAATATGGGTACTACATTCGCCTGTTTCCACAACTCTGGTACAACTCCAGTGTCTAATGATTTTGTAAATAAGTTTACGAGCGGTCCGCTAATCTGTTCCCTACACTCTTTTAAGACTCGAGGAAAAATTTCATCCTGCCCTGGGGATTTTGTGTTCTTTAATTTATTTATCTTCTTAAGAACATCCTCTTTTCTGATAGTGATATTCTTCAATTTCTCCTCTTCCTTTCCCTTAAATATCAGTTCAATCTCCGGAATTTCATCGCAAATTTCTTCTGTGAAAACTGATAAGAAGTAGCTGTTCAATGCTTTGCTCATGTCTTCACTGCCATTTATCAATTCTCCCCTCCCTGACTTTAAAGGCCCAACTTTGTCCTTGACCTTTGTCCTATATACCTGGAAAAATCCCTTGGGATTCGCTTTGGATTCTCTTGCTATTTTGATTTCATAGTCTCTCTTTGCTTTCCTTACATTTTTCTTAACATTCCTAGATAGTTCATTATACCTGTTTTTGAGCTGCTCCTCCCCTCCCTTTAATTTCTTATATATTCCTTTCTTTATTCCTATGTCATGTTTAAGTTTTCTGGTCATCCACCTTGGCTCATTCTTATTTGACCTAATTTTTCTGTGTGGTATATTTTGTTCTTGTGCTTTATGTTGTATATTGGCGAATATATTATAGTCATGATCAATTGTTGTGTCATCTATGACCTCACCACTTCCTACTTGGGACTGACGTGACTGTTCCCAGGTGACCTCACCTAGGTACCTTCTTAACCCCTGATAATCCGCCAACCGAAAGTTTGGGACTCTGACCATATTGTCATTGTCTTTCGTTTCCCAATATAGGGTGAACCTGATTTCTCTGTGATCACTGTTACCTAGTTCTTCCCCTACTGTGATATCTCTGATAATATTTTCTTTATTTGTTAATACTAGGTCTAATATATTGTCACCTCTAGTAGGTTCTGTAATTAGTTGTTTCAAAAAATTGCCCTGTACTGTGTCTAGGAAGTCTTCAGATTCATAGTCGCCTACAATGTTGTCCCAGTCAATATTTCTGAAGTTGAAATCCCCCATAACGAAGTTTCTTGTGTGGAGGAGATGTCTTGGTCTTCTTAGCTTGATGTCGATTTTCTTCTCACTCTCCTCCTCTTCTTGCTCTCTTGAAGTGTCCATTCGTTTGTGTTTGGGTCTTCTTGTTCGTCTTCCTCGTGTCTTAAGTCCTCATAGGTGTGGAAGAATTCAGAGAGGGAGAGGTTGACCACGTGGGCTTCAGCACCACGGGCCGCGTGGGCTTCAGCACCACGGGCCACGTGGTGTTCTTGGTTCTGTGTGGTGGGCGGCTTCTGTTGAGTTTTCTTTTCTTGGTTTTTCTTTACTGCTGGTTTTTTCTTTTCTTGGGAGCGTGCTGGCAAGGGGAGGGCCTTTGTAGCTCAGTTTCTTCAAGATGGCCTGGCTACCCTGCATTCTCCCTTCCATTTGGGGGTAGGTCCGGTCGGCGGAGGAGGTGGGCCACCACAAGCAGCATTTTTATCCTCTTGTTGGGGCAGAGACCGTGTAGCGGTGTCCAGGGCTGCTACACATGGAGCAGGTGTCCTCCTGCGCCTCACACTTGTTTACAGTGTGTCCATAGTGCTGGCATTTGTAACACCGTCTCGGTCTGCAGTAGGGCTTGACTGGCACAGTTACCCACGCCAGTTGAGCCTCCTCGGGTAAGGTGGAGTGGTGTCCGATGAGGGCAGTGGTGTCGGACAGCTTCTTCACTACTTGAAGTTGCCCCTTGAGGAGCTCACTAAGCTCTGCTTGGTCCATGTGGGCAATTTCGGCGTGGGAGATTACTCCCAGCTTCAAGTTGTCCCACATGTAGGCAATCATTTTAAATGGAATGCCGTTGATGTCTGGGATCTCCGCGAGTTGTACGGGCATGCCCTTCTCGACGAAGGTGATCTTGATGTCTCCATGGAGCTTTAGACGTTCCACCTTGGTGACCCCCACGATCCCATTAGTTTCAAAGAACTTCTGGAGAACTAGGAGGTTTAGTTTCTTAGGGCAGGTCGGCGTATCCGGACGTATCCGCGCCACGTTAACAAACTCTTAACCGTTCATGGTGAGAGAGGGTTAGAGAGTGCTGACTGCTACTGACTACCACTCGAATCGAATCGAAAAATGCTAGTGACACGGGGGAAGGAGGTTCAGGGGAAGAATAAAGGGAGGATTGAAGTGAGTTTTAGGACGAGAGAACAGATGCAGTGGCTAAACACCGCTTGCGTGAGGGATTTCAAGATCGAGGCAGCAGCAACTCGCCTGGACGCGGCCGGGAGGCGACAAGACTCAGCCAGGCTAGCGTCAGGTCAAGCGTCAGGTGCGCGTTGGGTTGGGCAGTGGGTGTTCAGTGCTTGGTCTGCTTGATTGTGTATGGAGGAGATGTATTGGTCTTCTTAGCTTGATGTCGATTTTCTTCTCACTCTCCTCCTCTTCTTGCTCTCTTGAAGTGTCTATTCGTTTGTGTTTGGGTCTTGTTGTTCGTCTTCCTCGTGTATTAAGTCCTCATAGGTGTGGAAGAAGTCAGAGAGGGTGAGGTTGACCACGTGGGCTTCAGCTCCACGGGCCACGTGGTGTTCTTGGTTCTGTGTGGTTGGGCGTCTTCTCTTGAGTTTTCTTTTCCTGGTTTTTCTTTTCTGCTGGTTTTTTCTTTTCATGGTTTTTCTTTTCTGCTGGTTTTTTCTTTTCTTGGGAGCGTACAGCAAGGAGGGCCTCTTTGTAGCTCAGTTTCTTGTCAAGACGAGCCTTGGCTACCCTGTATTCCTCCTTCCATTTGGGGCAGGTCCGATCGGCGGAGGAGTGTGGGCCACCACAAGCAGCGCATTTTTTTACTTTGTTGGGGCAGACCGTGTAGCGGTGTCCAGGGCTGCCACACATGGAGCAGGTGTCCTCCTGCTCCTCACACTTGTTTACAGTGTGTCCAAAGTGCTGGCATTTGTAACACCGTCTCGGTCTGCAGTAGGGCTTGACTGGCACAGTTACCCACGCCAGTTGAGCCTCCTTGGGTAAGGTGGAGTGGTGTCCGATGAGGGCAGTGGTGTCGGACAGCTCCTTCACTACTTGAAGTTGCCCCTTGAGGAGCTCACTCAGCTCTGCTTGGTCCATGTGGGCAATTTCGGCGTGGGAGATTACTCCCAGCTTCAAGTTGTCCCACATGTAGGCAATCATTTTAAATGGAATGCCGTTGATGTCTGGGATCTCCGCGAGTTGTACGGGCATGCCCTTCTCGACGAAGGTGATCTTGATGTCTCCATGGAGCTTTAGACGTTCCACCTTGGTGACCCCCACGATCCCATTAGTTTCAAAGAACTTCTGGAGAACTAGGAGGTTTAGTTTCTTGGGGCAGGTCGGCGTATCCGGACGTATCCGAGCCACGTTAATAAACTCGTAACCGTTCATGGTGAGAGAGGGTTAGAGAGTGCTGACTGACTGACTACCACATAGAATAGAATAGAAAATTGCTAGTGACAGGGGGGAAGGAGGTTCAGAGGAAGGATAAAGGGAGGATAGAAGTGAATTTTAGAAGGAGAGAACAAGTGCAGTGGCTAAACACCGCTTGCGTGAGGGGGTAGGCAAAATGCCCTGAGGGTGCAACAATCACAATCAGGACGAGGCAGAGGGAGGGCGGGAGCAGGTCCGGGTAAGCAAAGGGCCAACGCGGGTGCTCTGGTTGTCGTCTTAGCTTAGGCAGTGTTGGCAAAGCGGAGGAAGAACCGCCCCGCCACGGCGGCGGTGCAAGCCGAGAAGCGCAGGTGGACGGACGCACAGGCAACACACAATCAAAGTAACAGAGAAGGTGAAAACATGGAAATTTTGCTAGTCGTAGGGTTGTTTGGAGAAAGATGAAGGTAAAGTCTTTGAGCTATGTCAAAGAGGAATGGAGCGAGTTGGAGGAAGGGTTTTGAATCTTTGAGCTTGAAATGTCAAAGTATTCATAGTAAGGAAGGATGAGCGTATCGTAGGAGAGTTTTTAGCAATAGCAGCAGACAGATTTGAGCTTTTTTGTCAAATTATGAACGGAGACGAGAATGAGATATAGGTTGAGTGGTTTCAGTCTTGAGTTAGGTCAATTTTATTAAGAATTGGATGTCACAGACGTTGGGTATGTTTGATTAGGTTCTGAGAGTTGTGGGTCTTTTAGCTATGTCAGAGAGAAATGGAGAGAGTTGGAGGAAGAGTTTTGAATCTTTGAGTTTGAAATGTCAAAGTATTCGTAGTGAGGAAGGATGAGTGTATCGTAGGAGAGTTGTTTAGTAATGGCAGGAGGCAGATTTGAGCTATGTCAAATTGTGAACGGAGATGAGAGTGAGATATAGGTTGTTAGGTTTCAGTCTTGAGTTAGGTCGATTTTGGTAAGGTGGCTTTGTCTGGCGGGGGGGGGATGTTGTGTTTGGAGATTGGTTGAGGGAGGGGGGGAGTTTGTGTTTGGGGATTGATGGGGGTGGCGGTTGTATGTTAATTTAAGGTGAATTAAAATTGCTTAAGGGGGGTTGTTGTGTGAGTGTGTATGTGTTTGCATGTAAATGTAAGGGGAGAGAGGGAGGGTTAGGATAATGTTATAAGGTCAGGTATGGTTCGGTTGTCCGGAGGAGGGGGGAGGAGAGGAGAGGAAAAGGGAGGCGAAAGGGGGAAAGGGGGGCTTTGGAGGTTCTTGGGTTAATTTATGGTATGGTAGGATTTCTTAGGAATGATATGTTTTGTGTTGCTAATGAATAGTTGTATTGCGTCATATGTTTTTATTTATTTTTTTATTTATTTTATTTATTTATTTTCTTTTTTTTTTATTAGGAGGGTCAAAGGGGCTTGTTAGAAAGGTCGGGTATATTAAGTTTTTATCTTGGGAGGATTGTAGGTATTGATTTCTAAGAGGGGTTGTGAGTAAGGTTGGGTGGGTTAAGTTTTTCTTTTGGGAGGATTGTAGGTTTTGTTAGTGGTTGGCAGAGTTGGGTTAATTATTGCATTCTCTCTTTCTTGCAGGTATTGTGAGTTCTGGCCCCATTCTTGAGGGAGAGGGTTTGTGTACAGGTACATTGCACCCCTCCCCGACCTTATTGGCTAAGAGAGGCGTTCAATGTCGTCTGCAATTTGGTACCGTTTTTATTAGGTACACCTCTCCTACCTTATTGGCTAAGGGAGGTGCCCATAAAACAGTGTTGGTAACATTCTTGAGGGAGGGCTTGCGTACAGGCACTGTGGAACTCTCACCGACCTTATTGGGGCTGGCGCTGGAGTAAAAGTCTATGTTATCTGTATGTTGGTACCATCTTTTGTTAGGGTACACCTTCCGACCTTATTATTAAGGAGGTGCCCATAAAAGAGTGTTGGTAACAATTTTGAGGGCAGAGGCTTGGTAAGAACAGGCACTGTGCGCACCCCCTCCCCGACCTTTTATTGGCTGCTGGAGACGTACAAGGCACGTCATCTGAGTTAGTATGGGATGGGTGTTAGTATTTGTTTTGGGGAGGAGTGATAGGGTGTGGTTAGGTAATGGTAGAATGGTTATTTTTTTATTTTGTGTGGAATTGCTAGTAATGGCTGGGTACGTTAGGTTTTTATTTTGGGGGGATTGTTAGGGGGAGTGTTAGTGCAGGTTGAGTGGTTTAGTTATTTATTTATTTATTTTTTATTTTTTTGTCAGAGTGGTCTTGAGTTTGAGTTGGTGGCGTGGGGTTTGGAGTGAGGGGGGGGAGGAGGGAATTGGTCAAGTCAGGTAAGGTTAGGTTGGGTGGGAATTATTGGGTGTGGGGTTGAGAAGAGGTTAGGTTAAGCTTAGTTAGGTTAGGTGGGAATCGTTGGGTGTGGGCTGAGGAGAGGTTAGGTTGATTTGGTTAGGTTGGGTGGGAATCGTTGGGTGAGGGTTAAGGAGAGGCTAGGTTTTAATTTGGGGGGAAATTGTTGGGTGTGGTTATAGGGAAGATATTAATACAAGGGAGGTGGGAGGGGAGTGTTTGGTCTGTTTAGTACTTAAAGATAGAAATTCTGAGGTGCAGGGATGAGGTCTAAATTGTCGAGTGACTGTGAGCGTGGTGGTGGTATGAGTGTTGTGTATGCAAGTGAGGGAAGGGCAGTTACGTGACTGTGTGTGGGGGAGTCGGGAGGTTGAGGGGAGTGTGCTAGGTTCGTGTCGGGGTTGATTTCTGTTTCCTTTGGGGTAGTGCCGTATAGGTTTACTTTGATTATTGATTTGGGTGGATGAGTGTATTGAATAATTTTTTTGCTGTCAGGTGTATAGGGAGACAGGGGGGAGGTGTTCTTCCTCTTTGGTCTAGGGGTCTTGACCACTAGTTCTGTGGGGGGAAGGGCTGCCATTTTATTCTTGGGAGTCTGGGGTGTTAGGGGAGGATCGGGTTTTGTTTGGGTGTTCGTGGTCCGGGAGTTCAACGTAGTCAAGTGGGAGAAGTCGGGTGTAGGCAAGGTCGAGGTGGAGGGGCCGGTATGTTTTGGACTGATTACTTTGGGGGGTGAGGTAATGGTAGAATGGTGAGATAAGTCAGGTGTAGGCATGGCAGAAGTGGAGGGGAGGAGGGAGACAGTGGATTCTCTGGGGGGTGGGGGGGGCATGTTGGTACGGTCGGAGATGGGGGCAGTGGGGAAGATGAGGTCGGGACCGGTTCTGAAGGAATCAGGAATGTGTATGGTAGGGAGGCCGTTCGCCTTCAAACCATCAATTGCTAGTTTCAGAAAAAGTGACCTGTTTCCGTTGCTTAGGGTATGTGCCAGAAGTATGATGGTGGTGATTTTTGCGTCAGTGTCGGGGGAGGGTGGGGGGGCGGTCAGGTTGTTGGTCCAGCAAGTGCTGGTGGGGAGGGTCGTGGCAGTAGGGAGTGAGTGGTGGGGAGGTGGAGGTGGTGCTGTGGGAGGTGCTGTGGGAGGTGAGGGTCGGCGGGGAGGGAGGGGTGTTGTGCTGTTGTCGAGTCTGATTTTGCACTTGTTGCTGATGGCAGAGTGTGGGCCTTTACAGTTGCAGCATTTTGTTACAGTGGCAGTGCAGTTTCGGTAGGAATGGCCTTGATTGGCACACTTTGAGCATGTTTGTGTGTTACTGCAACGGTTGGTGTTGTGTCCGAATTTGTAGCAATTAAAACATTGGTGTACTTGTATGTAGTGTTGGAATTCAATGTCTCGTGAGGGGATGATGTTGTTGCCAATTTTTATACCGTTAGATTTTAATTTGATGGCGTCTGTTTGTGTAGCTGTGGTGATTTTAAGCATGGGGAGAGTTCCCATCCGGGCTGCAAATGTCATTTGGTTGGTGTTGTGTGAGTTGAGTTCATTCAGAAGGTTAGGGTTGTCAAGAATAGGAGGGATTACTTTCCTGCATATGAGGGTGCATTTTGCACGGTACTCAGGTGAACTGAGGACCGTTAAGCCATTGTCTTTCAATTTTTTGTTCACTGCTGGGGAGTGGAATTGGTCGGCGTCTTCGTCAGTCTGTACAAATATTTTGATGATATCGTCATTGGTGAAGGAACGGATTTGAAATATCAAGGTCAGCTGAAAAATGAGTGAGGCGAGGTCTGTGCATGGTTGGATGGTGCGGTCCACTTTAATTTTAATTGAAGGCATGTTTACTGTTTCAATTTTGGAGATTTATGGAGATCTTCCCTAACAATGTCCCTGATTTCCTGCGCCCCTCATGTAGGGGAGACCCTGCACTATCACAGAGGTCCCCGGGTGAATCGGCAGGCTGTGCTAACCCTCCACCCTTCACACAAACACGCACTAGCGAGGTGTGGGGACAGAGGGCGTTTCCAGACGAATACTCCCCTGTACGTCAACTGACAGGGGAATAGGTCCTTTCACGGCACGGAAGAGAAGAGTTAGAGTGGTAGAAAAAGGTCTGAAAACTCACCGATGACTCTCTCTTCACACCAAGCCCCTCAGCAGCATTCGGGGTTCCTAAGGGAGGTCAGATACTGTAGGAGAGGCTCAATGTGTCGATCGAATCAACAGATTTGTCAGTAATGAAGAATTGAAGTCAGGTGCTTGTGTATTCCAGGGTAAGTGGGAAGGTGGGAGATGTCCCAGAACTAGCCAATCAGCTGTGTCTGTTTGTTCTCCGTCGTCCCCGTCGCTCTGCGTGTCTGCTCTCTATGACAGGGGGGAAGGAGGTTCAGGGGAAGAATAAAGGGAGGATTGAAGTGAATTTTAGGAGGAGAGAATAGATGCAGTGGCTAAACACCACTTGCGTGAGGGAGTATAAGATGGAGGCAGCAGCAACTCGCCCGGACGCGGCCGGGAGGCGACAAGGCAGAGCCAGGCTAGCGTCAGGTCAAGCGTCAGGTGCGTGTTGGGTTGGGCAATGGATTTTCAGTGCTTGGTCGGCTTGATTGTGTGTGTTGGTTTCTTGTGTGGAGGAAATGTCTTGGTTTTCTTAGCTTGATGTCGATTTTCTTCTCACTCTCCTCCTCTTCTTGCTCTCTTGAAGTGTCCATTCGTTTGTGTTTGGGTCTTGTTGTTCGTCTTCCTCGTGTTTTAAGTCCTCTAAGGTGTGGAAGAAGTCGGAGACGGTGAGGTTGACCACGTGGGCTTCAGCTCCACGGGCCTCGTGGTGTTCTTGGTTCTGTGTGGTGGGTGTCTTCTCTTGAGTTTTCTTTTCTTGGTTTTTCTTTTCTGCTGGTTTTTTCTTGTCTTGGGAGCGTACAGCAAGGAGGGCCTCTTTGTAGCTCAGTTTCTTGTCGAGACGAGCCTTGGCTATCCTGCATTCCTCCTTCCATTTCGGGCAGGTCCGATCGGCGGAGGAGTGTGGGCCACCACAAGCAGCGCATTTTTTTACTGTGTTGGGGCAGACCGTGTAGCGGTGTCCTGGGCTGCTACACATGGAGTAGGTGTCCTCCTGCGCCTCACACTTGTTTACAGTGTGTCCGTAGTGCTGGCATTTGTAACACAGTTTCGGTCTGCAGTAGGGCTTGACTGGCACAGTTACTCACGCCAGTTGAGCCTCCTTGGGTAAGGTGGAGTGGTGTCCGATGAGGGCAGTGGTGTCGGACAGCTTCTTCACAACTTGGAGTTGCCCCTTGAGGAGCTCACTCAGCTCTGCTTGGTCCATGTGGGCAATTTCGGCGTGGGAGATTACTCCCAGCTTCAGGTTGTTCCACTTGTAGGCAATCATCAAGCTTGTCCCACATGTAGGCAATCATTTTAAAAGGAATGCCATTGATGTCAGGGATCTCCGCGAGCTGTACGGGCATGCCCTTCTCGACGAAGGTGATCTTGATGTCACCATGGAGCTTTAGACGTTCCACCTTGGTGACCCCCACGATCCCATTAGCTTCAAAAAACTTCTGGAGAACTAGGAGGTTTAGTTTCTTGGGGCAGGTCGGCGTAACCGGACGTATCCGCGCCACGTAATCAAACTCGTAACCGTTCATGGTGAGAGAGGGTTAGAGAGTGTGTTGATGACTACCACAATACAATACAAAAATGCTAGTGACAGGGGGGAAGGAGGTTCAGAGGAAGGATAAAGGGAGGATAGAAGTGAATTTTAGAAGGAGAGAACAGGTGCAGTGGCTAAACACCGCTTGCGTGAGGGGGTAGGCAATATGCCCTGAGGATGCAGCAATCATAATCAGGACGAGGCACAGGGAGGGCGGGAGCAGGTCCAGGCAAGCAAAGGGCCAACGCGGGTGCTCTGGTTGTCGTCTTAGCTTAGGCAGTGTTGGCAAAAACGGAGGAAGAACCGCCCCGCCACGGCGGCGGTGCAAGCCGAGAAGCGCAGGTGGACGGACGCACAGTCAACACACGATCAAAGTAACAGAGAAGGTGAAAACATGGAAATTTTGCTAGTCGTAGGGTTGTTTGGAGAAAGATGAAGGTAAAGTCTTTGAGCTATGTCAAAGAGGAACGGAGCGAGTTGGAGGAAGGGTTTTGAATCTTTGAGCTTGAAATGTCAAAGTATTCATAGTAAGGAAGGATGAGCGTATAGTAGGAGAGTTTTTAGTAATAGCAGCAGACAGATTTGAGCTTTTTTGTCAAATTATGAACGGAGACGAGAATGAGATATAGGTTGAATGGTTTCAGTCTTGAGTTAGGTCGATTTTATTGAGAATTGGATGTCACAGACGTTGGGTATGTTTGATTTGGTTCTGAGAGTTGTGGGTCTTTGAGCTATGTCAGAGTGAAATGGAGAGAGTTGGAGGAAGAGTTTTGAATCTTTGAGCTTGAAGTGTCAAAGTATTCGTAGTAAGGAAGGATGAGTGTATAGTAGGAGAGTTATTTAGTAATAGCAGGAGACAGATTTGAGCTTGGTCAAATTGTGAACGGAGATGAGAGTGAGATATAGGTTGTTTGGTTTCAGTCTTGAGTGAGGTCGATTTTGTAGACAGTGGCTGCTATAGAAGTTGGGGATGTTTGAATTGGTTTTGGAGAGTTGTAGTATTAGGAGAGGCTTTTTGTGTCTGGTGTGTTGTGTTTGAGTTGGTTGTGGGAGGGTTTGTGTTTGGGGATTGGCGGGGTGTGGTTGTATGTTGATTTAATTGAATTAGAATTGCTTAGGGGGGTTGTTGTATGAGTGTGTATGTGTTTGCGTGGAAATGTAGTAAGAGGAGGTTAGGATAATTGTTATAGGTCAGGTATGGTTCGGTTGTTGTTGGGAGGTGGGGGAGGTGAGGGAGGGAGGAGACTTTGGGTTGTTGGTAGATTTATAGTATGGTGGTTCTTGGGATAATATAATTTATTTTTAATGAATAGTTGTATTAAGGTCCATATTGGTTTTTTTTTAAGAGGGATTGTGAGTAAGATTGGGTGGGTTAAGTTTTTATTTTGGGAGGATTGTAGGTTTTGTTAGTGGTTGGCAGAGTTGGGTTATTTATTGCATTCTTTCTTTCCTTTGGCTTGTAAAGGACTTCTGCAATTGCGTGGTAGGCTCTTGCAGGTATTGTGAGTTCCTGGTCCCATTCTTGAGGGAGAGGGTTTGTGTACAGGTACAATGCACCCTTCCCCGACCTTATTGGCTAAGGGAGGCGTTCATGTCATCTGTATGTTGGTACCATTCTTTGTTAGGTACACCTCTCCGACCTTATTGGCTAAGGGAGGTGCCCATAAAACAGTGTTGGTAACATTCTTGAGGGAAAGGGCTTGCGTACAGGTACTGTGCACCTCTCCCCGACCTTATTGGCTAAGGGAGACGTACACGTCATCGGTGTTAGTATGGAATTGGTAAGTTAGGTATTTGTTTTTGGAGGAGTGATAGGGTGTGGTTAGTTAATGGTAGAATGGTTATTTTTTATTTTGTGTGGGATTGCTAGTAACGGCTGGGTATGTTAGGTTTTTTATTTTGGGGGGATTGTTAGGGTCTTTTCTTTCCTTTTAGGGGGGGAGGAGTGTTAGTGCAGATTGAATGGGTTAGTGTTTTTTTTTTTTTGTCGGAGTGGTCTTGGCAGGTTTGAGGTTAGGGACGTGGGGTTTGGGTGAGGGGAAGGAGGGAAGTTGGGTAAGTCAGGTAAGGTTAGGTTAGGTTGATTGGGTTAGGTTGGGTGGGAATCATTGGATGTGGGGTTGAGGAGAGGTTAGGTTAAGGTTAAGTTAGGTTAAGGTTAAGTTAGGTTAGGTTAGGTTCATTGGGTTAGGTTAGGTGGGAATCGTTGGGTGTGGGCTGAGGAGAGGTTAGGTTATATTAGGTTAGGTTGATTTGGCTAGGTTGGGTAGGAATCGTTGGGTGAGGGTTGAGGAGAGGTTAGGTTTGATTTGGGGGGAGTTGTTAGGTGTGGTTATAGGGGAGTTATTAATATAAGGGAGGTGGGAGGGGGAGTGTGTTGGTCTGTTTAGTATGGAGGGATTTCTGTCTCTGAATCTGCGTGGGATGATGTTGTCGAAATAATCCTGCCATTGAGGGTAAGTAGTGAGGAGTGATTCTATTTGTTTGTCACCTAGTTGTCTCCAGTAGATGTTAAGTGGGAGGAGGGAGCTGAGTTCATGTAGATGACTGTTTGGGGTGAAGGATGACCAGTGTGTGTTATGGATGAATCTTAGTGCTTTGTTTTGTATGACTTGGAGTTTCTTGGCGTGTGATGGTGTTGCTAGCTGGAGTGTGTTAGGTGCATAAGTCAATAGTGGGCGTATGAGGGCTTTGAATAGGTGTGTTTTGGTTTTGATTGATGCGGTTCTGAATCTGTATATATTCCCGAGTGTTTTGTTTGCGATCAAAGCCTTCATATTGGTGTGTAGTGACATGGTGAGGGTGTCGTTGAATGTGACTCCTAGGATTGTGTTTGTTCGTTTGACAGTTATGGGTGTAGGGTAGGCTATGTAGGGGTTTAGGTAAATGTGGCGTGGTTGTCGTCTTTTGGTGCCGAAGTAGGTGATTTGTGCTTTGTTCGGGTTGGTTTGTATTCGCCATCGGAGTTCCCATTGTGTAACTTGTTCGAGTTCCCTGTGTGCTTTGTCTGTTAGGTGATCAAGAGTTTTGTGTCTGACTAGTTGGGTTACATCGTCGGCGTACTGTATTGTCAGAGAGTCGATGTGTAAGGGGTCGGGTAAGTCGTTTGTGTAAAGAATGTATAGTGTTGGGGACAGGACTGATCCTTGTGGGACTCCTGCTTGCAGTGTGAAGTGGTCAGAGTAGGCAGGTGTGAATTTTATCCTCATTGTTCTGTCTGTTAGGAAGTTACATAGTAATTGTTGTGATTTTTGAGGGAGGTTAAAATTGGTGCATATCTTATACTTTAATCCATCGTGCCAAACTGTGTCGAAGGCTTTTTGTACGTCTTTTGTAATGAGTGCTGTCTTGTATGCACCTTTGTTCATGTGGAGGTAGTTTGTCATTATATTGAGTGCGTCTTGAGTTGAGTGGTGTGCTCTGAAGCCGAACTGCTTGTAGGACAGTAGTTGTTCATCTTCAAGGTGGTATCTGAGGCGGGTGTTGTATAGTCTTTCAAAAGTTTTGCCTAAGACTTCTAGTATGCTGATCGGTCTGTAGTTTTGTGGATCTGTTGGGTTTTTGTTTGGTTTAGGTATCATGATGGCTGTGGCTGTCTTAAAGAGTTTTGGGAAGTATCCTGTAGCCAGTTGGGTGTTGTAGAGGTAAGTAATGGCTGTGACAGTTTCTGGGGGCAGGTGCTTCAGGATTGCTTGACCAATATTGCTGTCACCTGATTTTTTTTTTTTTTGTCTAGTGCTTGTTTGACTTCTGTTGGGGTGAAAGGAGCAGTGAGGGTGTGGTTCTGTGTGAGTGTGGAGGTATCTATTGTGTTGTCAGGAGTTGTTCTGTCGTGAAGTGTTTGCATGTGTGTGGTGATGTTGTTTATGTGGTTTAAGATGTACCTTTGTTGTGTGGGGGTGTGTGGGTGGAAAATGTGTTCCCAGTGTTGTTTTAGTGTTTGTGCTACTTCGGCTGGCTCATTGATTTTTCTACCATTAACTAGTAGGTGATCAAAGGGGGGTTTTGCATTCCTCTCAGCTTGGCGATCCTTTGCCAAAATTCTCGGGGGTTATGTGTTCTGTGTTCCTGGGCAGCCTCTACGAGTTTTGCCCAGTGAACCTCATGGTCTTGACGGAGGCTGTGGATGATGTGTATTCTTAGTGTGGAGATGTCTGTGTAAACTGGTGCTAAGTTAAGTTTGTTTAGTTCGAATCGTGTCCTGTAGCAGTGAAGTAGGCGTCGAGTTCTTATGGAGGGTGTGAAGGAGTATTTTCTCTTGAACCGGTGTTTAGGAATGTGGGTATCTGCTATGGCGGTGATAGTGTTGAAAAGGTGTGTCCAGGTTTCCTCAATCTTCCTTGTGGGTTGGTGTTCGAGGTTGAGTGTGTATTGTTGTTCAGAGAGTGTGGTTTTGAAGGCATCCCAATCTGCGTGTTGATACTGGTATTGAGGTGTGGTTGTTGGGAGGAGGATGGGATTGTTGGAGAGGTGAAGAGTGATGGGAATGTGGTCTGAGCCTGATAGGGGGCCGGGAGTGATGTAGTGTTGGAATTGGAGGGCAGGGGTGTTGGTGATGACGATGTCTGGAGTGCCTTTGCCGTGAGCAGCGTAGAATGTGGGGAAGAAAGGGCCAATGTGGTGAAGGTTTTTGTGAGTGACCAAAGCGTGTAGTTGTTGGCCATGGGGGTCGATGCGGTTGTGTTGGAATGCGGTGTGGTGTGCATTGAGGTCGGCCATTAGTATTACAGGTAGG
This sequence comes from Homarus americanus, assembly GCF_018991925.1. Taxonomy (NCBI): domain Eukaryota; kingdom Metazoa; phylum Arthropoda; class Malacostraca; order Decapoda; family Nephropidae; genus Homarus; species Homarus americanus. The sequence continues at coordinate 15,742 of NW_024718701.1, forward strand.
TGTGAGTTGTTAAAGATTGAGTTTAGGTCTGTGAAGGGGATAAGCGAGTTAGGTCTTGAGTATGCTGTGCAGATGATAATCTGTCCGTGTTGAGTGGCGATCTTGGCGGCCATGAAGTGTTTGAAGGCAAAGTTGGTGATGAATTCGTGTTTCATGGAGGATCTGATGAGGATTGCAACGCCCTCGAATAGTTCGTGGGGTGATTGTCTGCTTGTGTAGCCGAAGTGCTTGATTTTGGTGTTTGTGCATGTTGAGTTGTAGAAGAGGATGTCTGGGTTGTGTTCTTGTAGGAGGAGAGAGATGGCGTGTCTGTTTGAGTGATATGCTTTACAGTTGTATTGCATAATGGTGATCATTAGGGCCCGGATAGTTATGCATTTGCATATTTCATATGCAAATGCATATTTTGCGTGATTTCTATGATAAGTGCATATTACCTAGATAACTGCATATAAATGCATATTTTGGTAAAATATTCATCTGGCAGTATCTCTTTGTTGCCACTGAATGAGCACACGTGGTACTGGGGGGTGAGGTGAGGTGTGGTTAGGTGAAGTGAGGTGAGGTCACGTCGCTTTAATCTGTCGTTTCCACACCTGGTCATGACTCATTGGACTAGTGAGTTAGTCAGTCAGGAGCAGTGCTGCTGTGTGGAGCTACTCTCTTCTGCACCAATCGTCTCGTGTGATGTAGAAAGGGTGTTCTCAGAATATAAAGCTATGCTGACAGACAACAGGCGGGGTTTTAACTTTGAGAACTTACGCCACCATGTCATCATCAAATGCAACCACAATCTGTAATGTCTGAAAATATGTCAGTCTATAATGTAAATACATGTTCATATATATTTTTTGAAGCACTTTCACATATATATGTTAAATACATTACGTATATTGCTTAATAAACATTAACATTAGTTTATATTAACTATTTTGTTTCCGTATAACCTGCATTCTTGGCTTTATAAGTGACATTTTTAGTGCATATAAATGCATATTTCCCCTGTTTTTAGTGCATATTTGCATGCATATTTCATGGTTTTTTAGTGCATAACTATCCGGGCCCTAGTGATCATGTTGTATAATTTGTTCTTGGTTACTTATATGAGATTGAAATTCTGGGGTGCAGGGATGAGGTCTAAATTGTCGAGTGACTGTGAGCGTGGTCTGAGTGTGGAGTATGCAGGTGAGGGATGGGCGGTTACGTGACTATGTGTGGGGGAGTCGGGAAGATGAGGGGAGTGTACTAGGTTCGTGTCGTGGTTGATTTCTGTTTCCTTTGGGGTAGTGCCGTATAGATTTACTTTGATTATTGATTTAGTTGGATGTGTGTATTGTATAATTCTTTTGCTGTCAGGTGTATAGGGAGAAAGGGGGGTGGTGTTCTTCCTCTTTGGTCTAGGGGTCTTGACCACTAGTTCTGTGGGGGGATGGGCTGCCATTTTACTCTTGGGAGTCTGAGGTGTTAGGGGAGGATTGGGTTTTGTTTGGGTGTTTGTGGTCCGGGAGTTCAACGTAGTCATGTGGGAGAAGTCGGGTGTAGGCAAGGTCGAGGTGGAGGGGCCGGGAGGTTTTGGACTGATTACTCTGGGGGGTGAGGTAATGGTAGATTGGTGAGATAAGTCAGGTGTGGGCATGGCAGAAGTGGAGGGGTGAAGGGAGATTACAGTGGATTCTCTGGGGGGTGGGGGAGGGGCATGTTGGTCGGGTCGGAGATGGGGGCAGTGGGGAAGATGAGGTCGGGACCGGTTCTGAAGGAATCAGGAATGTGTATGGTAGGGAGGCCGTTCGCCTTCAAACCGTCAATTGCCATTTTCAGAAAAAGTGACCTGTTTCCGTTGCTTAGGGTATGTGCCAAAAGTATGATGGTGGTGATTTTTGCGTCAGTGTCGGAGGAGGGTGGGGGGGCGGTCAGGTTGTTGGTCCAGCAAGTGCGGGTGGGGAGGGTCGTGGGAGTAGGGAGTGAGTGGTGGGGAGGTGGAGGTGGTGCTGTGGGAGGTGCTGTGGGAGGTGAGGGTCGGCGGGGAGGGAGTGGTGTTGTGCTGTTGTCGAATCTGGTTTTGCACTTGTTGCTGATGGCAGAGTGAGGGCCTTTACAGTTGCAGCATTTCGTTACAGTGGCAGTGCAGTTTCGGTAGGAGTGACCTTGATTGGCACACTTTGAGCAAGTTTGTGTGTTACTGCAACGGTTGGTGTTGTGTC
>NW_024718702.1:0-20000 GCF_018991925.1 Homarus americanus
TCCTCCTTCATTTTCCATGTCTCTCCTCCTCTCTTAACTTCTCCTTGCTCTACTCCTATTCTTCCACCTACATTCTGCTTCCTTCTTCTCCCACTCTCCTCCTCCCACCCATCCCCTGTCCTCCTCCTCCTCCTTACTCCACCTCGTCCTCCTCCTCCTCCTTACTCCACCCTGTCCTCCTCCTCCTCCAACCTCGTCCTCCTCCTCCTCCCACCATCCCGTCCTCCTCCTACCCACACCCTGTCCTCCTCTTTCCTCACTCCAGCACCCCTGTCTCCTCCTCCTCCCTACCCACTCTGTCCTCCTCCCCACCCACCCTGTCCTCCTCCTCCCCACTCCACCCCTGCCTCCCTCCTCCTCCCCACTCCACCCCTGTCCTCCTCCTCCTCCTCCACTCTGTCCTCCTCCTCCTCCTTACTCCACCCCCTGTCCTCCCTCCCCACCCACCCCTGTCCCTCCCTCCTCCTCCTCCTTACTCCACCACCCTGTCCTCCCTCCTCCTCCCTACCCACCCCTGTCCTCCTCCTCCCTACCCACCCCTCAGGTCCTCCTCCCCACTCTGTCCTCCTCCTCCACCCCTGTCCTCCTCCTCCCACACCCAACTCTGTCCTCCTCCTCCCACTCCACCCTGTCCTCCTCCCACCCTCCCACTCCACCCCTGTCCTCCCCACCCACCCGTCATCTTTCGTCGTTCATTATGGCTACAAAGTTTAAGCATTTTTCACTTGTTTTTGAAGTGAGTTTTTTGCGTTAATTCAAGAAACTTCTCTCTCTCTTTCAGATAGCGTCACGATGTTTAAGGCCTGGCTAATTCCATTTCTGACAGCTGACAAAGGAACAAATCAATGGTTGATAGAACGCAGAGAGAGAGAGAGAGAGAGAGAGACGTAAACTTATTAATTAATTATTATTCCAAGTAAAGTAAACTTTCAATTAGTATACAGGTAACACGTTACAATAAACTAATTAGATAGCGCTGGTATAAACGTTAAAATAAACCAATCGTTCACAAAGTGATAAACCACGTACAGGTAAACTTAATAATCATAAAGATAAATAAAATGTAATAAAATATTGGTATTTTACAAACATATACGCCATGGAAACCCTTGGCTTTAGGAGCCACCTTTCTAGTACACACGCACGCCCGTGACACATAATTATAACAAAAATCAGTGTCAGCAACACACACAAAATGTTTCTCTCTAGCCCTTCCTTTATTTATCTTCTGAGGGCCTCTGTTCCTCCCCACTACCAGGATGACTCGTCAGGTTGATTTCCGTAAGAGGGTAAGCTGCCGGTGATCCTGTGTGAGCTAGGCCGATGGTATCACCACCTCCACACTATCGCCTTTTACCTTTTATATAACCACAACCTCCACTGTATATATATTATAAACCCGATCCACATTTTCAGCAATATACGATGGAGTTGGATGTTTCGGACTGACGGTCCGTTATGCAGGTAACCAACACACTGAGACACAGCGGTACACTGTACTCGATGCCTCACTTCCTAAACTATAAATTAATGCATCAACTTCAGACCCAGAACTGGGGAGCCTCAGCATACCAGAGAAAGAGGCGAGCGTTCTATCCACCCCTTATTAGTGATTATTTTAAGATGCATACTGCTGACTCAACAATATCACTATAGCCAGGTCCAACGCCTGTCCGGGGAAAACCTGACAAACATTCCCAACCCATCCCAGGGGCAGGGACAGGTGGTGCAGATGGTGACAGGTGGTGAGATGTTGGCAGATGCTAAGGTGTGATAAAGGTAGATGGTGAGGTGACAATGCTGGCATGTGCTGAACATAGATAGGCACAAGGATGGTGGCAGATAAAGATAGATGGTACATGTGGTGGCAAGCAGATGTTGATAGATGTGACAGGCAGATGCTGGTATGATGGTGACAGGTGGTGGCAGATGCTGATAGATGGGTATTTGCAGGTCAGATGCTGATAGGATGGGAGACAGGTGGTGGCAGAGTTGATAGATGCAGACAGGTGGCAGATGATAGATGATAGATGGTGGAGGTAATGATGCTAGATTGCTAATGACTGTAAACACTAACAAATACTCAATGACGCAACATAAAGCAAATCAAGAATGAAAAATCTAAGAATCGATATAGAACATTAATATTTTTCAAGAAATTTAAGTTAAATAAAACACATTAAAAATTTTATAAATAACCAAAATAAAATAAAAATATTCAATATTTACTTGTACGAATTCACTTAAGCAAATTTTTCAGAAATATTTGAATTTTTAATACTATTTGTCACCCAATCAGAACAACAAAAAGCAGAGGAACTTATATGCAGGCACAGAACTCCCCAGGTGACTGTATCAACAAGTGCAGGCACAGTAATTCCCAGGTAAGACTGTATCAAGCAAGGCACCCCAGGTGGTGACTGTATCATACAAAACAGCAATTCCCCAGGTGGTGACTGCATCATAAAGCAGGTAACCCCAGGTGGTGACTGTATCAAAAGCACAGCAACAGCAACTCCCAGGTGGTGACCGATTACAGGCACAGCAACCCCATGCGGTGACTGCATTTGGGCACAGCAACCCCAGGTGGTACCGCATTAAAGTACAGGCACAGCAATCCCCAGGTGGTGACCGTATCATAAAGCACAGGCACAGCAACTCCCAGGTAGGACCAACATAGGCACAGGCACAGCACCCCAGGTGGTACTGCATCATAGCACATGCACAGCAACCAGTGGTATCATGTATCACAAAGCAGGAAACCCCAGGTGGTGACTGTATAAGCACAGGCACAGTAACTCCCCAGGTGGTGATCACAAAAGCACAGTAACAAAAACTCCCAGGTGATCGTAAGTACAACAGCAACTCCCAGGTGTGACTAATATAGCACAGGTACAGTAACCCCAGGTGGTGACTGTACATAGCACAGGTACAGTAAATCCAGGTGACTGCATCACAAAGACAGGCATAGTAACTCCCAGGTGGTGACTGTATGCAGGACAGTAACTCACAGCAGAGTGTGTGTGTGTGTACGTGTACGTATATGTTTACACACACACACAGACACACACACATTGACAGCACCTTTAATCGTATCTTCTAATACATCATATTTAATTTCACGAAAACGTCCTGGAGGATATTCGAGTCAGGTGGCTTATATTCGGATAATCGAGGCAGCTACACATAACCCGGATAATCGAGTCAGTATATTCAGATAACGATAGGGTGTGCACATATCCGGCTGTCGTTCTGTTAATGTGAAATCTTTATACGAAGGTGATTGTAAGCCGAGGAGTTGAGGCACCGTTGCTGATGCACACTTCTCCCAGTGCCAAGTGGAAAGAAATTTTGTGCCTTGAGAGTGCCATAAGGTCCAAGGTGCCACTGTGTTTTTTTAAGTTTAATGGTTATGCAAAATTGTCTCGTTATCATGAGAGTGAGGGAAGGAGGGGCTGGGAGGAGGGAGGGAGGGGAGGAGACGGAATCAGGATAAGAGAAGGAGAGAGACTGAGAAGGAGAGAGAGAGAGAGAGAGAGAGAGAGAGAGAGAGAGAGAGAGAGAGAGAGAGAGAGAGAGAGAGAGAGAGAGAGGAGGAAGTAGAGAGAGAGAGAGACTTAGGGAAGTAGGCAGAGGGGTGAATGAGGAGAGGAGGAAAGAATAAGAGGGAGTGAAGGAGAGAGAGAGAGAATGGAGGAAGGACAGAGATGGAGTAAAGGAGAGAGATGGAGGAAGACAGAGATGGAGTGAAGGACAGACAGAGAGATGGGAGAAGGAGAGAGATGGAGGAAGGAGAGAGAGAGAGATGAGCGAAGGACAGAGATGGGAAGGACAGAGATAGAGTAAAGGAGAGAGATAGAGTAAGACAGAGAGAGAGATGGAGCGAAGGACAGAGAGAGAGAGGAAGGACAGAGATGGAGTGAAGGAGAGAGAGCATAAATATGCTCGTCCTAAAACAAATACTTACATCATATATCCTGTAAACACGACATCACCTAACGTTAGATAAATCCAGGTATCAGATTTTAACACGTGTGAGGAACCTGGTTATGAAATCCCAAACAACTTAAAGTACTAACCTTCTGTATATGGGTTAACATTATAGAATAGAGACAGTTACAGCAGCCTTTGGTAGGTGGCCAGTTGGTGGGGGGAGGCTAGGCTGTAGGGGGGGTGGTCAGCAGTAGGGGGTGGTTGTGTTGGTAGGAGGGTGGTCGTGTTGGTAGGGGGTGGCTGCTGGCAGGAGGGAGGTCGTGTTGGTAGGGGTGTGTTGGTAGGGGGAGGTCAGCAGGGGGAGGTCGTTGGTAGGGGAGGTCGTGTTGGTAGGGGAGGTCGTGCTGGTAGGGGGAGGTCGTTGGTAGGGGGTGGCTGTGTTGGTAGGGAGTTGTGTTGGTAGGGGAGGTCGTGCTGGTAGGGGGTGGTCGTATTGATGTGACTCATGCCAGCTTGAAGTCGTAGGTGAATTAGCCAGACGGGCATTCAGGTTAGGTTAAGGATAGGATCTGTTAGGTTAAGGATGTATTAGTTTAGGTTAGTTGTTAGAGATTTATGGTTAAGTTTGTTAGGTTAGCTGTTTGGCTAGAAGATTAGGTTAGTTAGGCTTGGGCTACGGCTAGTGAGGATAGATGTGTTAACTTGGTTTAGATTAGATTAACTATAGTGCCGTGACTGAGTGGATACAGAGCTCATTTCCTGTCGTAAGGGCCAATGGTTTACGCTTGGGACACCTCAATCGACCCAATCTGTAAAAGGCACCCAAATTTACCATTAGGGTAATGATGGCTGCCAAGTGCACGGCCAAAACGCCTCCTCGTGTACCAGAAGCCTAGTTTCAGTATGCTGTATCCGCATTGCCCTTAAAAATAATAGACCAGTTCCGGGTTGTGTTTATATCTTTAACACACCTGGTAATTTTACCTGCCTCTCTCACAACGTATAGTATCATATCGTGAAATACCTCTCGTGTTATTATGGTAAGTGATTAATTAGCGTGTGTGTGTGTGTGCAGGGATTCTGTTGGCCACTTTATAAATTATTATTATTATTATTATTATTATTATTATTATTATTATTATTATTATTATTATTATTATTATTATTATTTCCTCGCCAGGTAAGTGCGTCGTCGAGCTCTACACCTGTACAACACCAGACCTGGTCCCCTGGGTGAGTACCCCTTGCTCCTACTAGTGCCAGGTGAAGTAATCATTTATCACCGTGACCCTCGGTGACAACATATGTTTGTTGTTATTTATTTGTGTATTGTTTGTGTTTGTTTGTTTGTTTTGTTTTGTTTGCTTTTGAAGTGTAGAGTCCGTCCGGTTCTTTATGTCATGTATGTCGATTCCGTTTTCTATTAAGCATCAAGACTAATCGTAAATTGACTATTGTTTTAACGTTTAATTTCTCGTTCACTTCAATGTCTTTAGTTTATTTCATCTACGAGTATATTCTCTCGGTGATGCTCCACCATGCTTGTCCAAAATCGCGAAATTTTCTAGTTACACCACACCACTCTGCACTGCAGGCCCACACCACACCACACTGCACTGCACCACACCACACCACACCACACCACACTGCACTGCACTGCACTGCACCACACCACACCACACCACACCACACCACACCACACCACATCACGCCACACCACACCACATCACACCACATCGTTCTATCTATCTATGTCTAAAGTAAGTGTTGCCACATCAATAAAAATATTTTACTGTTGATGTTGTGATGGATGTAGTCATTAAGAGGGATAGTTACAGTATAATTGTTGATGTATATTAATACCTGTATATACGCATACACCTTTGATATATATATGGTGCAATATATTATGGAAGGGATACAGAGAGCAGATAGATAATGGATAGAGTAGTGTGTATATAAAAGTAGAATGTTGATATATTTGTTGCAATACATTTTGGATAGGTTGCACAGGCATACTTCCATCAGGTGTTCGACAGGTAAGCAATGTTGCATAGCGATGACAAGGTTGCAATGCACAGGTGGACAGACAAATGTTACCAAGAGTCTTGGTGCAAAGTGCGTGTCGTTGTCATCCTGACGTTATGCATGACGGGTATGGTGTTGGTAATGCTGTCAAGGTTATGTCATGGCAGGTGGGAGAATCCCTTGACAGTGTAACCGTCAGCCTGGAGGAGGGGAGGGGGAGGGGGAGAGGGGAGGGAGGGGGGGAGGGAGGGGGAGGGGGGGGAGGGAGGGGAGGGGAGAGGGAGGAGGGGGGGGGAGGGGGGGGAGGGGGGGAGAGGGAGGAGGGGGGAGGGAGAAAAGGAAGTTTATGTATAAACGTTGGAGGTTAATAATAATAATAATAATAATAATAATAATAATAATAATAATAATAATAATAAACGGTTTATTGAAAGAACACGGTAACCAAAAGGCTGAAAATGTAAGTTACATAAATTGGGAATGGGTCACTTAATTGACAAATAATATACAGGTAACATAACTGATACAAATATGATATATAATAACAAGGTGGGAAGAAGGTCATACAACAGAGAATTTCAACACAGTGACAGTGCAAAAGTAAGATTGACTGGGAGTGAACACACTGGTTAACTATGAGTGAAGAAAGTTTAGCTTTGACGAGCCGATGATCTAAGTCACAGTGGTCTGAGCCACGCATAGCTGACACACACACACACACACAAACACACACACACACACACACGCACACACACACACACACACACACACAAACACACACACACACAAACAACACACACACACACACACACACACACACACACACACCGAGTTTTGACAGACAACATGTTATCTAATCATGTCGGATTATACGCCAAACTGTCCCAAAAAAATAATAAATAACTTTAAGATTTGATACATCAGCTATAGAACATAATTATCATCTTGAAAAGTAAATATATACATAAAAATTGTTTAAAATTCGACAGACATAATTTTAACTGTAACGTCACAACCACTCGGACAGTAACGCGATGTACCATTACTGTTTCCCTGCAGGCAGTTTAAGACCCACCTGTATATTGTACCTCGAGGTGCAGTAGAAGCGTGGTTTAGGCCGTGTGTTGATGACTGACGTGTTGTGTGTTGATGACTGACGTTGTGTGTTGATGACTGACGTGTGCTGTGTGTTGATGACTGACGTGCTGTGTTGATGACTGACGTGCTGTGTGTTGATGACCGACGTGCCAAAAAGTTGATGACCGACGTGCTGTGCTGATGACTGACGATGTGCGTTGATGACTGACGTTGTAAAGTTGATGACTGACGTGCTGTGTGTTGCTGATCGACGTGCTGTGTTGATGACCACGCTGTGTGTTGATGACCGACGTGCTGTGTGCTGATGACTGACGAGCTGTGTGTTGATGACTGACGAGCTGCGTGTTGATGAATACGTGCTGTGTTGATGACTGACGTTGTGTGTTGATGACTGGACGTGATGTGTGTTGATGACTGACGTGATGTGCGTTGATGACTGACGTGCTGTGTGTTGATGACTGACGCTGTGTTGATGACTGACGTGCTGTGCGCTGATGACTGACGCTGTGTGTTGATGACTGACGTGCTGTGTGTTGATGACTGGACGTGCTGTGTGTTGATGACTGACGCTGTGTTGATGACTGACGCTGTGTTGATGACTGACGTGCTGTGTGTTGATGATCACGTGCTGTGTGTGTTGATGACTGGACGTGCTGTGTGTTGATGATCGACGTGTTGTGTGGTGATGACTGACGTGCTGTGTGGTGATGACTGACGTGCTGTGTTGATGACTGACGTGCTGTGTGTTGATGACTGACGTGCTGTGTTGATGATCGACGTGCTGTGTGTTGTTGACTGACGTTGTGTTGATGACTGACGTGCTGTGTGTTGATGACTGACGTGCTGTGTGTTGATGACTGACGTGCTGTGTGTTGATGACTGACGTGCTGTGTGTTGATGACTGACGTGCTGTGTGTTGATGACTGACGTGCTGTGTAGGAATAAGGTATGATACTTATTATTAAATCAGTGGATAATGGGAGGGAAGATGATGAACCGTGAAGAGGAGGAAGGATGATGAAGGAGGGACACAGGTGAGAGAGACAGATTATTGATAAAGGGAATGGCTTAAAGGGAAGAAAGAAGAAGGATTATTCAAGTCTCGATGTGTGAGAGGAAGGGGAAGAGGAGGAGGAGGAGGAGGAGAAAGAGGAAGAGAAAGAGGAAGAGGAGGAGAAAGAGGAAGAGGAGGAGAAAGAGGAAGAGGAGGAGAAAGAGGAAGAGGAGGAGAAAGAGGAAGATGAGGAGGAAGGGGAAGATGAGGAGGAAGGGGAAGATGAGGAGGAAGGGGAAGATGAGGAGGAAGGGGAAGATGAGGAGGAAGGGGAAGATGAGGAGGAAGAGGAAGAGGAGGAGAAAGAGGAAGAGGAGGAGAAAGAGGAAGATGAGGAGAAAGAGGAAGATGAGGAAGAAGGGGAGTAAGGTAGTTGTTAGGTGGTGGTAGAAATACAGTAATAAGTAGTAATTATAGCAGTAGTAGTAGTAGTAGTAGTAGTAGTAGTAGTATTCTTCCCCTCTTGCTAAGGCACCGAATTGGTTCTTGCTCTGCAGAGTGTGTGTGTGTGTGTGCGTGCGTGCGTGCGTGCGTGTACACCTACTGTACGAGTTTATAAATAGATATTGGTGTGTTGTTGTTGTTGTTGTTGTTGTTGTTGTTGTTGTTGTTGTTGTTGTTGTTTGCCCTGTATTAGGTAACATCACATGATTGTGAGTGTTGATGAATGAGATCTAAGACAAAGTATTTCGTAGCTTGCTGGTCAGATCAGGCTACGTTATCTCTCAGAAAAGGTAACATCCACACAATACTGTATGCACCCCTGACTTAAAGACAAGGGTAGTCTGGTCCCTGAGGTTAAGTGGAGGAACTCACTTGGCCCGGGTCTCCCCACTGACGTCCTGAAGTGGTCCTGGGTCCCTGAAGTGGTCCTGTGGTCCCTGAAGTGGTCCTGGGTCCCGAAGTGGTCCTGGTCCCGAAGTGGTCCTGGGTCCCCTGAAGTGGTCCGTGGTCCCTGAAGTAGTCCCGGGTCCTGAAGCAGTCCTGGGTCCCTGAAGTGGTCCCAGTCCCGGTCCCGGTCCGAAGTGGTCCTGTGGTCCCCGAAGTGGTCCTGGGTCCTAGTCCGGTCCCAATGGTCCTGTGGTCCCTGAAGTGGTCCTGGGTCCCCGAAGCGGTCCTGGGTCCCCGAAGGGTCCTGGGTCCCGAAGGTCTTGGGTCCCGAAGTGGTCCTGGGTCCCTGAAGTGGTCCTGGGTCCCCTGAAGTGGTCCTGGGTCCCTGAAGTGGTCCTGATCCCTGAAGTGGTCCTGGGTCCCTAGCGGTCCTGGGTCCCTGAAGTCGGTCCCCGAAGTGGTCCTGATCCTGAAGTGGTCCTGTCCCTGAGGGTCCTGGGTCCCTGAAGTGGTCCTGGGTCCCTGAAGTGGTCCCTGGTCCCTGAAGTGGTCCCGGTCCCGAATGTCCTGTCCCTGAAGTGGTCCTGGTCCCCATGGTCCTGGTCCCTGAAGTGTCCTGGGTCCCCTGAAGTGGTCCTGGGTCCCTGAAGTGGTCCTGGGTCCCCTGAAGTGGTCCCGGTCCCTGAAGTGTCCTGGGTCCCCTGAAGTGGTCCTGGGTCCCTGAAGTGGTCCTGGGTCCCTGAAGTGGGTCCTGGGTCCCTGAAGTGGTCCTGGGTCCCCTGAAGCGGGTCCTGGGTCCCTGAAGTGGTCCCTGTGGTCCCTGAAGCGGTCCTGGGTCCCGAAGGTCCCAGTCCCCAGAAGTGGTCCCTGGTCCCCGAAGTGGTCCTGGGTCCCGAAGTGTCCTGGGTCCCCTGAAGTGGTCCTGGGTCCCTGAAGTGGGTCCCTGTCCCTAAGTGGTCCTGGGTCCCTGAAGGGTCCTGTCCCCGAAGTGGTCCTGGGTCCCGAAGTGGTCCTGTCCCGGAAGTGGTCCTGGTCCCTGAAGTGGTCCTGGGTCCCTGAAGTGGTCCTGGGTCCCCTGAAGTGGTCCTGGCCCCTGAAGTGGTCCTGGGTCCCTGAAGTGGTCCTGGTCCCTGAAGCGGTCCTGGGTCCCCGAGGTCCTGGGTCCCTGAAGATCTTGACCCTGAAGTGGTCTTGGGTCCCTGAAGTGGTCCTGGTCCCTGAAGTGGTCCTGGGTCCCTGAAGTGGTCCTGGGTCCCTGAAGTGGTCTTGGGTCCCTGAAGTGGTCCTAGGTCCCTGAAGGATCTGGGTCCTGAAGGTCTTGGGTCCCTGAAGGGTCCTGGGTCCCTGAAGTGGTCCTGGGTCCCTGAAGGGTCCTGGGTCCCTGAAGTGGTCTTGGTCCCTGAAGTGGTCCTGGTCCCTGAAGGGTCCTGGTCCCTGAAGTGGTCTTGGGTCCCCATGGTCTTGGGTCCCTGAAGTGGTCCTGGGTCTCTCCATTTCGTGACTGTGTGTGTGTGTCTTTCCTCCCCAACACTCGACCATCTCCTGAGACACAAAAATGTTGATGCACGAGACACTACTATAAGATTATCTCTTCCCCACCCACTGAGAGATAAAGAGACACCCTATCCTAGTACCTCATCTCTCTCCCACGTACTGAGAGATAGACTTTCTCCACCCACTGAGAGATAAAGAGGCACCCTATCCTAGTACCTCATTCTCTCTCCCACGTACTGAGAGATAGGATTTTCTCCACCCACTGAGAGATAAAGAGGCACCCTATCCTAGTACCTCACCTCTCCCACGTACTGAGAGATAGACTCTTCCGCCACCCACTGAGAGATAAAGAGACACCCTATCCTAGTACCTCATCTCTCTCCCACGTACTGAGAGATAGACTTTCCTCCACCCACTGAGAGATAAAGAGACACCCTATCCTAGTACCCCATCTCTCTCCCACGTACTGAGAGATAGACTTTCCTCCACCCACTGAGAGATAAAGAGACACCCTATCCTAGTACCCCATCTCTCTCCCACGTACTGAGAGATAGACTTTCCGCCACCCACTGAGAGATAAAAGAGACACCCTATCCTAGTACCTCATCTCCCCACGTACTGAGAGATAGACTCTTCTCCACCCACTGAGAGATAAAGAGGCACCCTATCCTAGTACCTCATCTCTCTCCCACGTACTGAGAGATAGACTTTCCGCCACCCACTGAGAGATAAAAGAGACACCTATCCTAGTACCTCATCTCTCTCCCACGTACTGAGAGATGACTTTCTCCACCCACTAGATAAAGAGGCACTCCTATCCTATACCTCATCTCTCCCACGTACTGAGAGATAGACTTCCACACCACTGAGATAAAGAGGCACTCCTATCCTAGTACCTCATCTCTCTCCCACGTACTGGAGAGATAGACTTTCCGCCACCCACTGAGAGATAAAGAGACACCCTATCCTAGTACCTCATCTCTCCCACGTTGAGAGATAGACTTTCCGCCACCCACTGAGAGATAAAGAGACACCTATCCTAGTACTCCCCATCTCTCTCCCACGTACTGAGAGATAGACTTTCCTCCACCCACTGAGAGAAAGAGACACCCTATCCTAGTACCTCATCTCTCCCACGTACTGAGATAGACTTTCTCCACCCACTGAGAGATAAAAGAGACACCTATCCTAGTACCTCATCTCTCCCACGCGAGAGATAGACTTTCCGCCACCCACTGAGAGATAAAAGAGACACCCTATCCTAGTACCTCATCTCTCCCATGCTGGAGATAGACTTTCCGCCACCCACTGAGAGATAAAGAGACACTTATCCTAGTAATCCCATCTCTCTCCCACGTACTGAGAGATAGACTTCTCCACCCACTGAGAGATAAAAGAGACACCCTATCCTAGTACCTCACTCTCTCCCACGTACTGAGATAGACTTCACCCACTGAGAGATAAAGAGACACCCTATCCTAGTACTCATCTCTCCCACGTGCTGAGAGATAGACTCTTCCGCCACCCACTGAGAGAGATAAAAGAGACACCCTATCCTAGTACCTCATCTCTCTCCCCACGTGCTGAGAGATAGACTTCCGCCACCCACTGAGAGATAAAGAGACACCTATCCTAGCATCCCCATCTCTCCCACGTACTGAGAGATAGACTTTCCGCCACCCACTGAGAGATAAAAGAGACACTTATCCTAGTACCCCATCTCTCTCCCACGTACTGAGAGATAGACTTCTTCGCCACCCACTGAGAGATAAAGAGACACCCTATCCTAGTACCTCATCTCTCTCCCACGTACTGAGAGATGACTTTCCTCCACCCACTGAGAGATAAAGAGACACCCCATCCTAGTACTCCATCTTCCCATGCACTGAGAGATAGACTTTCCTCCACCCACTGAGGAGATAAAGAGACACCCTATCCTAGTACCCATCTCTCTCCCACGTACTGAGAGATAGACTTTCTCCACCCACTGAGAGATAAAGAGACACTCACCCTAGTACCCCATCTCTCTCCCACGTACTGAGAGATAGACTTTCCGCCACCTACTGAGCAAAAGAGACACCCCTAATTTAGTTCTTGTCATCATTCCTAGCACGACTCTGTTACCTTCACTTCGTTTACCCGCGCCCATCAGAAGCTCCTCCACCCCGTGCTCACATGTTCCCTAGCAGTTTAAAGACTTCAACATCTTTGAACTGCCCTCGAGAGAGCCCAGCCTGGGTTGCCACCCCATCCCTAGAAAAATGTATTCCCTTCCCTAGCATAAAGGTCCCTTCTGCCATAAAGTTGTCCCAGTTGTCAATGGATGGACTGATATTGACTTGTAATATCTGGTCAAGATGGCCATTGACATCAACTGCCCTTGACAACCATTCATTGCCAACTCTCCTTCTAAGCAGGACACCACATATGATAGGATCCTCCTTCATCCCAATATGTCTGATGGCTGTCTTGAACTTATGAAGCAGCCCTCACTCCTACACCGGCCAATATCATTGCCTCCTGCACTGAGGCAGATAATGGGTTTATTCCCATTACCAGACAAGATATTGTCCATCCTGTCAACTATATCCCCACCCCACCTCCTGGCAAACACACAACCTCATTCTATTTTTTATTTTGCACAAAAGCTAAATATATCTGAGTACTTCAGATATATTTAGCGACATATGACATTTATTATACATATTTAGAGCAATATTCACCGATATATTATACCTGGAGGATATGTCACCTGAGAGTTATATTACTGGGGTTATATTATACCTGGAGGATATGACACCTGGGTATAATACTTGGAGATATAGTATACCTGGAGATAATAATATTACTTGGTGATGTTATACCTGGAGATAAATATTACTTGTGATGTTATACCTGAGAGATATAATACCTGGGGATGTTGTATGTCTGGAGAAGATATATTACCTTTCTTCTTCCATCCTCTTTCCTCCTCTCCTCTTTCATCTGTTTCCTCTTCACACCATCTCGCCTTTTCTTCCTCTTCCTCATCTTTCCTCCTCCTTCATTCATTCCCTCATCTCCTTCTCTTTCACCCACTCCCATCCTATCCCACCTATTCTCCTCACCACCTCACCTAATCCTATCCACATTTCTCCCATCTAGTCCTCCTCCCCCCCCCCTCCTAGGACACAAAGTTGAGAAAAGAAAATGAAGGAAACAGGACAGAAGGACACCTGATGAGAGAGAGAGAGAGAGAGAGAGAGAGAGAGAGAGAGAGAGAGAGAGAGAGAGAGAGAGACCAACTTAAAGAACTACGTAAAATATTTCCGTCCAGAGTTGTAATAAGTGTCAAGTTTAACAACTGATTATGGCAAAGATTCTCTCTGTAGCCCTTATGCCTCGCCACTAATGCCCGCCTCTGATGCTCGCCCTACGCCCGCTCCCTGATACTCCGCCCCGATACGTCACCCAGCAGGTATTCGTGTCGCCTAATTGCAGCATAATAAAGGAGACGCATCAGCGATATATTTTGGCGGTGTTTTCAGTTGATCGTCGCCGCGTCCAGACCATTGTGACTGTGGTGATTTTGTCTGTTTAGTTGGGGAGTGGGGGAGGGGGGGTGGGTAGGGGAGAGGGGGAGGGAGGGAGGTGTTGGGGAGGGGGGTGGGGTAGGGAGAGGGGGGGTGAGGAGGGAGTGTGTTGGGGAGGAGGGGTGTGGGTAGGGAGAGGGGTGAGGAGGGAGTGTGTTGGGGAGGGGGGGTGGGGTAGGGGAGAGGGGGGTGAGAGAGGGAGGTGTTGGGGAGGGGGGGTGTGTGGGGTAGGGGAGGGGTGAGGAGGGAGTGTGCTGGGGAGGGGAGGTGGGGTAGGGAGAGGGGGGGTGTGAGGGAAGGAGGAGGAGGGATGTGTGAGGGAGGGAGAAAGGATGTGTGAGGGAGGGAGGAGGGGGGATGTGCGAGGTAGGGAGGAGGAGAGTTGTGTATAGGGAGAGGAGGTGTTAACCCCCTGCACGCCAAAGAATTTTATTTAGCACAGAGTAAATCATGGGCCTGGGATATACGACTCCATGGGCTGCAAGTAAAGGACATAGGAAACCATGGGCCTGGGGGATAGGATTCATGGGCTGCAAGTAAAGGACATAGGAAACCATGGGCCTGGGGGATAGGACCTATGGATCCTGTTTACTTTAGCACCGGGGATGTAGGAGCCCCGGGCAGGACAAGGGACGTTCATTACCTGGCGAAGGATTATGTCTCTCCCGCTAGGATCTTCCGCAGGATTAACTGTAGGATTCTGTGCAGGGTGAAGAGGGAGGGGGGGAAGAGGAGGTTGGGGGGTGAAGAGGGAGGTTGGGGGTGAAGAGGGAGGTTGGGGTGAAGAGGGAGGTTGGGGGTGAAGAGGGAGGTTGGGGGTGAAGAGGGAGGTTGAGGGGTGAAGAGAGGTTGGGGGTGGAGAGAGGAGGTTGGGGGGTGGAAGAGGGAGGGTTGGGGGGAAGAGGAGGTTGGGGGGGTGAAGAGGAGGTTGGGGGTGAAGAGGGAGGTTGGGGGGTGAAGAGGGAGGTTGGGGGTGAAGAGGGAGGTTGGGGGTGAAGAGGAGGTTAGAAGAGGGGAGGTTGGGGGAGAGGAGGTTGGGGGAGAAGAGGGAGGTTGGGGGGTGAAGAGGGAGGTTGGGGTGAAGAGGAGGCTGGGGTGAAGAGGAGGTTGGGGTGAAGAGGAGGTTGGGGGGTGAAGAGGGAGGTTGGGGTGAAGAGGAGGTTGGGGTGAAGAGGGAGGTTGGGGGGGTGAAGAGGGAGGTTGGGGGTGAAGAGGAGGTTGGGGGTGAAGAGGGGAGGTTGGGGGTGAAGAGGGAGGTTGGGGGGTGAAGAGGGAGGTTGGGGGGTGAAGAGGGAGGTTGGGGGTGAAGAGGAGGTTGGGGGGGTGAAGAGGAGGTTGGGGGGGAAGAGGAGGTTGGGGGGTGGGAAGAGGAGGTTGGGGTGAAGAGGGAGGTTGGGGGTGAAGAGGAGGTGGGGGTGAAGAGGGGAGGTTGGGGTGAAAGAGGTGAGGGTGAAGAGGGAGTGGGGGGAGAGGGAGGTTGGGGTGAAGAGGAGGTTGGGGGGTGAAGAGGGAGGTTGGGGTGAAGAGGAGGTTGGGGTGAAGAGGGAGGTTGGGGTGAAGAGGAGGTTGGGGGGGTGAAGAGAGGGAGGTTGGGGGGGGTGAAGAGGAAGTATGGGAAGAGGATGGGGGAAGAGGGAGGTTGGGGGGTGAAGAGGAGGTTGGGGTGGAAGAGGGAGGTTGGGGGGGTGAAGAGGGAGGTTGGGGGTGAAGAGGGAGTTGGGGGGTGAAGAGGGAGGTTGGGGGTGAAGAGGAGGTTGGGGGGTGAGAAGAGGAGGTTGGGGGGTGAAGGGGAGCTGGTAAGAGGGAGGTTGGGGGTGGGAAGAGGAGGTTTGAAGGGAGGTTGGGGTGAAGAGGGAGGCTGGGGGGTGAAGAGGAGGTTGGGGTGAAGAGGGAGGTTGGGGGTGAAGAGGAGGTTGGGGGGTGAAGAGGAGGTTGGGGTGAAGAGGAGGTTGGGGGGGTGAAGAGAAGAGGTTGGGGGTGAAGAGGGGAGGTTGGGGGAAGAGGAGGTTGGGGTGAAGAGGGAGGTTGGGGGTGAAGAGGAGGTTGGGGGGGTGAAGAGGGAGGTTGGGGGTGAAGAGGAGGTTGGGGGGAAGAGGGAGGTTGGGGGGTGAAGAGGGAGGTTGGGGGTGAAGAGGGAGGTTGGGGGTGAAGAGGAGGTTGGGGGGTGAAGAGGGAGGTTGGGGAGGGGGCAATATAATAATCTAGATTCTGGTAAATGGGAAGCGGGAGAAAGGAAAGGAGAAGAGGAGAGGTGAGGAAGAGGGAGGATCTTATGGTAATCTGCTGTGGTGACGAAGAGGAAGAAGGCAAGGGAAAACAGAGAGAGAGAGAGAGAGAGAGAGAGAGAGAGAGAGAGAGAGAGAGAGAGAGAGAGAGAGGACCTTGTCTTTACTGGCGTAACGACACTACCTATCACTGCAATATTGCCTATGAAATATATCGTCAATTTGGTGAAGGGAGGAAAGGGGTGGGTAGGGGGAGGTGAAGGGGAACAAGGAGAGGGGGGGTGAGGAGGGAAGTGGAAGGTGAAGGGTGGGAGAGGGAAGGTGAGGGAGGAGGAGGGAGGGTGAGAGACGGAGGGAAGAAAGCAAGGGAGGGAGGGGGAATGTGAGGGAGGGAAGAGGGTGAGGGGAGGGAGGGAGGGGAGGGTGAGAGACGGAGGAGAAAGCAAGGAGGGAGGGGGAATGTGAGGAGGGAAGGGGTGAGGGAGGGAGGGAGGAGGAGGAGGGAAGGAAGAGGATGAGGGAGGAGGGTGAGGGAGGGAGGAGGAGGGAGGGAGGAGGGAGGGTGAGGGAGGAGGAGGAGGGAGTTTACAGGGGTGAGAGTGAAGGATGTTAGCCATTTGCGTCCTAAGAGAGTACAATCCATCCTAGTCGTTGCTGGCGCCTCATCTGCATTCTACCACCAACACCCCTCACCTCACCCTACCATGCTGACTCATCCTTATTAATATGTCTTCCTTCATTATCCTGCCTTATCCTACACATATTGACTCATCCTACTCATCCTGACTTACCGTGACCATTCTCAATCATCCTGACTCATCCTGACTTATTTTTTGATTCATCCTAAATCATCGCAACTGACCATCCCACATCCATCCGCCAAGACCCAAGCTCATCCCATCTCATCCTTCAGCAATCCACCTGCCGCCTAACTCATACCTTACACATCCAGACTCATCCAACCCTCATCCTTCATCCACTCACTCATCCATACACGTCTTTACCCAGCCATGATAAGGAGTAGATCTTGTGTTTTCTTTAGGTGTGCCTCATATATTACCTGAGGAGAGTACAATTACACAGACATACAGACATTGGTGGCTGACAGACATACAGACATTGGTGACTGACAGACATACAGACATTCTGGCTGACAGACATACAGACACTGGTGCTGACAGACATACAGACATTGGTATGACAGACATACAGACACTGGTGCTGACAGACATACAGACATTGGTGGCTGACAGACATACAGACATTGGTGGCTGACAGACATAAGACACTGGTGGCTGACAGACATACAGACACTGGAGGCTGACAGACATACAGACACTGGTGGCTGACAGACATACAGACATTGGTGGCTGACAGACATACAGACATTGGTCTGACAGACATACAGACACTGTGCGACAGACATACAGACACTGGTGGATATTATTTAAGGTTTTATTATTATTATTATTATTATTATTATTATTATTATTACATATTATTATTATTATTATTATTATTATTATTTTATTATTATTATTATTATTCATTTAACATCAGAGTAATGTCGCCCTTTTACAGAGTAACGATTCTCATTTACATTAAAGAGGCGTAAAAAAGTATGTAAATGAGGCCTTAGTTGGTAATAATTTACAGGTGTTGTTAGAAAAGCGAGGTGAGGTGAGGTAGAATGGTGAAGTGAGGTGAAAAAGAAGAGTGAGGAAATGTAGAGAGGGAGAATGTTGAGGTGGAGAAATGTTGAGATGAGGAGAAATGTTGAGGTCGTAATGTTGTAATTTTTCTCCACCACCCAATTAGTTCTCCCCGTTGTATTAATTACCCTCAACAATCTTTACTGTGGTTGCATCTCGTTATGTTACGTTGGGTTTCGACTAGTGCTGACGTCACTTTCTGTGTTGGTGACGTCACCCCGCAATGATAGTGATGTTATTCAATCATAATCATCCCTATTTACACCATAATCCCGGCACAGGTGACATCACTTCACCCACAAGAGGCTCCACCCGCCGCCACCACGGAACACTGCACCTTTCCCCGGCAACTTTCTCCGACTTTCTAACCTGTGCCCCCACCTGGAGAGACCACAGGGAGTGTTTTATTGTCATTGCTGTTTTCTATTTTGGAAAGTGCTACGGCAACCCTCTGGGAGGGGGGGGTATAGTGAGGGTCTGTAGGGAGAGAGAAAAGGGATGAGAAGTGGAGGAGGAGAGTAAAGGGGGAGAGAGAGATAAGGAGGAGAAGGAGAAGGAAGGAAGAATAAGGATGAGGGGTTAGGGAAAGGAGAGGAGGGAAAGACACGAAAACAGGTGAAAGGAGAGAAGATTGACGGAAGAAGGAAGATTAGAGACACAAGAAAGAAACACGGAGAGAGAGAGAGAGAGAGAGAGAGAGAGAGAGAGAGGTAAAACAAACAGGAAGAAATCACCTGTTAATTTGCATTTAAAATAAATGACACACTTCATGCCCTATTAATTGACACTCGTTCATTATTAATTACGCTATCGCTTAACAACATCATAGATCATTAAGCGTTGTAATTATAATGGTCCATTTAAAACCCTTAAGAGAAGTACGTCAAGTTTATCGAGCCCATTAAAACCCATTAAGACCGGCGAAACAATGGACGATCAAAGTCGTAAATTTAGGGCCATTAGAGCAGCCGACGATGGATGGTGACACGACACGAACACAAAACACTGGTGTTGGTGTGTGTGTGTGTGTGTGTGTGTGTGTGTGTGTGTGTGTGTGTGTGTGTGTGTGTGTGTGTGTGTGTGTGTGTGTGTGTGTGTGTGTGTGTGTGTGTGTGTGTGTGTGTGTGTGTGTGTGTGTGTGTGTGTGTAAAGGACCTAGTTCATAAACTGATGAATGGTCAAATTCTTACTAATCTCCTTGAGAGAAAAAAAATATCTCACCTAAGATTATATAACTCACTGTTTTACAGTCAACACAGACACTTAGGATACATTCTATACATCCTAACGTAGGGTAAGAGTCACAACCCAGAGCTTTAGATAAATTTTTAAGCAATGAGTGTATAAAAGCCAGGAGATGGTTTGGTGATGTTGGCAGGGCGGGAGTAACTCGGTGCCAGTGAGCCCTGACTGTGTATTGTCTATGTTAAGTTTAATGACATGAGAAAATGTTATGTCAGCGAGGCATTTGAACCAGGATGGGGAAAAATGTTTATGTCAGTGGAGGTATTTGAACCAGGATGGGGAAAATGTTTATGTCAGCGAGGCATTTGAACCAGGATGGGCAAAAATGTTTATGTCAGTGAGGCATTTGAACCAGGATGGGGAAAATGTTTATTCAGTGAGGCATTTGAACCAGGATGGGAAAATGTTTGCGTCAGCGAGGCATTTGTACCAGGATGGGGAAAAATGTTTATGTCAGGAGGCATTTGAACCAGGATGGGCAAAAATGTTACCAGTGAGGCATTTGAACCAGGATGGGGAAAAAATGTTTATGTCAGCGAGGCATTTGAACCAGGATGGGGAAAAATGTTTATGCTGAAGGAGGCATTTGAACCAGGATGGGGGAAAAATGTTTATGTCAGTGAGGCATTTGAACCAGGATGATTTGTGCTGATGGTGGTTATGTGATCTAGGAACACCTCTACACTGTGTGGAAGACACAGTGGTTTGGGGTATAATGAATTGATATGTTTCCATTTAAGTGTAGAATCCCACACCCATCTGTAATGATCTCATCTCCTCCCCTGTGTTGTTCTTGGGAGGTCATTTC